>NW_027362763.1:904186089-904406089 GCF_046119375.1 Phyllobates terribilis
CACGATTCAGATCCAAGGGAGCCACTTGCATTAACTTGGCGGGGTCGATGATGTGCTTAGGCTCCTCCTCTAGATCGGAGAACAGAAAGGATCGGGACAAGGCATCGGCTTTGATATTTTTGTCTTCTGGGCGGAAATGAAGAATGAAATCAAAGCGGGCGAAGAACAAGGACCACCGGGCCTGGCGCGGGTTAAGTCTTTGGGCACTCTGGAGGTAAGCCAAGTTTTTGTGGTCCGTATAAATTATTACCGGGTGAAGAGCCCCCTCGAGCAGGTAACGCCACTCCTCCAGTGCCAATTTAACGGCTAACAATTCTCGATCTCCTATAGAATAATTGCGCTCAGACGAGGAGAAGAGTTTGGAGAAGAAGCCGTAGGTTACCATTCTCCCGGATGGCGACTTTTGGGTGAGCACCGCTCCGGCTCCGGAGGAGGAAGCATCTACTTCTAAGAAGAATTGTTTGTTGCAGTCTGGACGGTGCAGCACAGAAGCGGAGGAGAAAGCTTGTCTCAAAGAAAGGAAGGCCTCTTCAGCTTTGGGCGGCCATTCTTTGGAACTAGCGCCCTTACAGGTGAGCGCGGAGATAGGGGCAATCCTGGAAGAGAAGTGCGGAATGAAGAGGCAGTAGTAATTGGCGAAACACAGGAACCGCTGAATAGCCTTCAACCCCTCCGGTCGGGGCCACTTCAGGATGGCAGAAAGTTTCTCAGGATCCATTCGTAGGCCGGTCTGGGAGATGACGTAGCCCAGAAATGGAAGCGAGGACTGCTCAAAGAGGCACTTCTCAAATTAATGCGTAGAGGTGGTTCTGCCTGAGCCTGAGCAGGACCTGACGAACGTCCCTCCGCTGTGTGGGAAGATCCAGAGAGAAGATCAAGATGTCGTCCAGGTACACCACCACGCAGGAGTAGAGAAGGTCATGGAAGATGTCATTGACCAACTCTTGAAAGACGGCGGGAGCATTACAGAGGCCGAAGGACATTACGAGATATTCATACTGGCCATCCCGGGTGTTGAATGCCGTCTTCCATTCATCCCCCTGGCGGATACGGACCAAGTTATACGCCACACGGAGATCCAGCTTGGTGAAGATTCTGGCACCCCTCAGACGGTCAAATAATTCAGGAATGAGCGGAAGGGGGTATTTATTCTTCACCGTGATCAGGTTAAGACCTCTATAGTCTATACAGGGACAGAGTGAGCCATCCTTCTTTTTAACGAAGAAGAAGCCTGCTCCCACTGGGGAAGTAGATTTCCGGATAAATCCCCGAGCCAGATTTTCCTCGATATATTCAGACATGGCCCGGGTCTCAGCAGCGGACAACGGGTAAATACGCCCACGGGGTGGAGTAGCGCCGGGTACCAGGTCGATTGGGCAATCGTATGGTCTATGGGGGGGTAATGTCTCTGCTTCTTTCTTGTTGAAAACATCAGCATCAGACCAATAAGGAGCCGGTAGGCCGGGTACATTGGCTGGAGTAGGAGAAGGATGAGCAGGACGAACAGGAACTAAACAAGTCTTATGACAGTCCTGCCCCCAGCGAAGGACATCTCCGGTCTGCCAATTCAGCATGGGTGCATGTCTCTGGAGCCAAGGAAGGCCTAACAAAAGGGCGTGAGAGAGTCCAGGTAGAACATGGAAGAAGATCCTCTCAGAGTGCAGCATTCCCACCTGCAGAGTCATGGGTTCGGTGATGAGTTGGATGGTTAGTGGTAAGAGCCCTCCATCCACGGAGACGACAGATAAGGGTTCAGCCTAAGGTTTAGAGGGAATGCGGTATTTCTCTACCAGGGACTGGGAAATGAGGTTTCCAGCAGCTCCAGAATCGAGTTGAGCTAGTTCAAAGTAGCGGTTCTCCCCGCAGATGATAGAGACTGACAGCATTAGAGATGGAGGGGGTTTACTTTTGTCTAGGACGACCTCTCCGAGCGATCCTAGACACTGGCGTTTCCTGGCCTCTCCGGGCAGGAACGGATCCGGTGCTCCTTACTGCCACAGTAGAAACAGCTCCCCTCGGCACGGCGTGACTCTTGACGGGTTTTGACCATCTTGGTCTGGTCTAGCTGCATGGGCTCTGGCGAGTGCGCCCGGGGAGTTACAGAGGAAGAGTCGGGTCTCTGGAAAGTGGGAGCAAGGCGGGGAAACCTCCTCTCACGGGTGACCTCTTTGGTACGCTCCTGGAACCGGATGTCAATCCGGGTGGCAAGTGTTACTAAGTCATCCAGGGAGGTAGGAATGTGCCGACCGGCGAGTTCATCTTTAATCCAGCCGGATAGGCTTTCCCAGAAGACGGACACTAGGGCCTCGTGATCCCAGGCAAGCTCGGAAGCAAGGGTACGGAACCATATGGCATATTGGCCCACGGTAAGACTCCCTTGGCGGAGGCGGAGCAGAGAGGAGGCAGATGAGGTCTTTCGTCCTGGTTCGTCGAAGACTTTCCGGAAAGCCGTGAGAAAGGTTGGCAGGTTGGACACCAGGGGGTCTCCTCTCTCCCATAGGGGATTTAGCCAAGCCAGTGCCTCCCCAGTGAGATGGGACATGATGAAGGCCTCTTTGGCACGGTCGGAGGTGAATTGGTGTGCCAAAAGTTCGAAGTGCAGGGTGCACTGGTTAATGAAGCCTCGTGCCAGAGTGGGGTCTCCACCAAAACGAGGCGGGGACTGGGAAGGGATGCCATGGTATTGATGGGCGGCGACGCTGCCGGGGTAGGAGTCGTGTGACTGGAAGCAGGTCCCGATGAAGCAGTCAGTGAGTCCAGGCGGGAGTTAACATTACGCAGGTGGCTCAGGATGGACTCCTGTTGGGACCTCTGACGGGATAGTTCATGGCATAGGTCCGAGAGCGAGGGAGCTTGGGTGCCACTGGGTTCCATGGCCCGAGCAAACTGTTACGGGTCCGGGTGGTGGAACCTCTGTGCCGAGATGCAAGGAGGAACCCAGAGAGGCGTGACTAAGTATCCACCCGAACCGACACTGGTCGTACGGCAGCTAACGACACCGTGACCAGGGAGGATCCGGGCAGAGGGACCAGGTGCTACTCTGGGGATGACCTTGTAAGAGAGCAGGTGGCTCCCACGGGTCAGAGGGCTGGGACTGACCGGTATGGTGGATGGACACGGCAAGCAGGCGGAAGTCTCTGGTAGCAGACAGGAGGTCACAGTTCGAGAAAGCAGGGCAAGTAGCAGTCTTTAGGTTTACCAGGAAGGTGGTTACAGCAAGTGACGACAGGGTCTCCAGGCACGCTGGCAGAAAGCAAGCAGGTGCTCCCAGGTAAGCGGGCAGACAGACGAGGCGGATAACTGACAGGTAACTGGTGGGCGCTCCCAGGTGAGCAGGCTGACGGACACAGCAGGTAACAGGCAGGTAACTGGTGGACGCTCCCAGGTGAGCAGGCAGACAGACGAGTCAGGTAACAGGCAGGTAACTGGTGGATGCTCCCAGGTGGGCGGTCTGACAGACGAGGCAGGTAACAGGCAGGTAACTGGTGGACGCTCCCAGGTGAGCGGTCTGACAGACGAGGCAGGTAACAGGCAGGTAACTGGTGGACGCTCCCAGGTGAGCGGTCAGATAGCCAAGGCAGGTAACAGGCAAGTAACAGGTGAGCGCTCCAGGTGAGCAGGCTGGCAGGCTCGGCAGGTAACGGACGGATAACAGGCTGGCAGGCAGGACGAGAAGTCAGGCTAGCAGCGGAACCTGAGGGCTGAAGCACAGGTAAGACACAGTGCAAACAACTTTGCTCGGGCACCTCCATTTTGGAGGAGGTGCCTTAAATGTGGGAAGTCCTCTGGCCATTGGCCGGGGACTCTTTAGGAAGACGCGCGCTGTCCCTTTAAGAGGGAGGGGAGTGCGCGCGCCCTAAGCACTCTGCTGGAGGAGGAACGCGCGCCGGCCACAACAGGGAACGGAGCGCAGGGAGAAGCCGCGCCAGGAGCCGGGGGCGGGAGAGACGGTGTCCCTGTCTGACATGGGGCATACCATAGAACCTGTAAAAAAAAGAATAAAATAAAAAATAAATATTATACTTACCTTCTGATGGCCCCCGGTGTGCTTGTCTATGCTTGCCGGCAGCTCGCGGTAGACTAAAGGACCTGCGGTGACGTCATTTAGGCATGTGATGAGTCACGCGACCGCTGACGTCAGCAGGTCCTTAAATCTACAGCGAGCTGCCGGCAAGCAGAGACAAGCACACCGGGGGGCCATCAGAAGGTAAGTATATATTTCTTTTTTACCATTCTTTCGGTCACACTATATAAATCCATGCCGTTTTCATGGATTTATATAGTGTGACCAAGTTGTCAAGCACTTTTCAAGATATGCTAAAATCGCTTGGAAAGCGCTTGTCAACCCGCATGAGGAAATGCATGTGAAGAACGCTTCACATCCGCATGTCCCTGGCAGGAAAAATGCATGTACAATCCACATGCGTTTTTTCTGCCAGGGAGATGCAGAAATGCTCAGGAAAAAATCCAGAGCATTTCTGCATCGTGGGCACATAGCCTAACTGTGATCTTTTTCAGTTCCCTGAAATCGAGGCAAGGGCGGAGACCACCATCTTTCTTTTTTACAAAGAAAAATCCAGCAGCCACAGGGGAGGAGGAAAGAACGTATATGACCCTTCTGTAAACTTTCGTTCACATAACTTTTCATGGCGGTACATTCAGGCCCAGAAATATTATACAGATGGGCTTTAGGTAATTTAGCACTAGGAACAAGATCAATAGCACAGTCATAAGGACGATGGGGAGGTTATATCTCTGCCTCTTTTTCAGAAAACACGTCTCCAAAGTCTTTCAGGTACCCCAGTAGACCCTCCAGACTTGTGGAGCATACTTGCACAGAGCTTAGACATTTCTTATTTGGGGCCCCTCTTAACAATTTCCTTCTGACACCAATCAATAACTGGATTGTGAATGAGTAACCATGGAAGCCCCAGTACCACCCCAGTAGGTAACCTATCCAAGACAAAACAGGAAATGGATTCTGAGTGAAGTGCTCCTATTGGAAGAGTGAATTCCACCGTTACAAATCTGACACAGTTCTGAAGTAGCAGAGTTTTGTCAATAGCAAAAATTTGAATGGGTTTTGTAAGACTAACCGTCCCTAATCCTAATTTACGAACCATTTCAGAATCTATAAAGTTAGCTGCAGACCCGCAGTCAATGAAAGCCAATGCTGGCAATGCCTGGTTCTTGAAAGACAAAACAGTTTTGAGCAGTACTTTATCTGAGGAGAAAAGGGGTACCTGGAAGTCTGGGTGACCTCCTCGATTATCACCCAGACTTAGACATTTTCCCAGTGGCTTACTTGCTTGGGGTCGAGCTGAACAGTCCTTTAAAAAATGTCCTGCTAGACCACAGTAGAAACAGAGTCCTAGATCCTGTCTCTGTTTTTTCTCCACGGCACGAAAACTAGAAGCTCCAACCTCCATTGGTCCTACCGCGAGTAAATGAGTCTGCTCCGGGGAAGGATACAAGGCACCATGCCTCTCACAAATTCTGCGGTCCATTCATATGGCCTGGGTTATGGCTTCCGCCAAGGAACAAGGGGGGCCATGCAGAACTAGAGCGTCCTTCAGGGATTCAGACAGACCTCTATGAAATTGGCACCTCAGGGCTGCATCATTACGCAGAACATCAGTGGACCACTGTCGGAATTCAGTACTGTAGTCCTCAGCAGTGTGGCTCCCCTGTGTCAGGTTCATGATCCTAGTTTCTGCGACCTGGATTCTGTCGGGTTCATCATAGATAACCCCTAAGGCGTCAAAAAAGGCGTCAACTGAAGACCGTTCTGGGGCTTGTGGGGACAAGGAAAATGCCCGAGTCTGGGGACCCCCTCTTAATAGGGACATAACTATTCACACCCGCTAGGACTCATGGCCTGAAGACCGGGGTCGTAGGGTAAAGAATAGCCTACAACTCTCCCTGAACACCCTAAACTGGTCTCTCTCCCCAGAAAATGTATCAGGGAGGGCCACTACAGGTTTGGGGGAGACCAACTGGATGTCATAGGGGCCAGGCATTGTAGTCTCTGCTAGAAGTGAAGGGCTAGGGAAAGTTTTCATAAGACTAGTTATCTGTCCCCGCAACTGGTACTGTGATGATCTCAGACTCTGGCATTCCTTAGCCAGATCCTGCATCATCTGAGTCAAATTTGCCACCTGGTCACAAAGTGTGTGAACAAGTTCCATTCAGGCAAGGGAAAAGAAAAAAAAATATACGGTCAGTTGTAATGTGACACTGAGTCACTACTCACAGGCAAGCCGTGAGGCAGGATAGTCAGGAGGTCCAAGGTCAGATACCAGAGGGGAGAGTCAAAGGCGTGGTCAGGAAACAATCCGGGGTCAAATGCCAGGAGGGTATGTTAAAACCAGGGAGTACAACAAACGGATAGTCAGGGGACAAAGCTGGGGTCAGATGCCAGGAGGGTATGTCAAAAGCAGAAGGGGAAATCAACAAGAGTAGTCACTACAAATCCTAGGTTCAACAACAGGGTCAGAAGACAGAGACACAGAGCTAAGCAACCACATTCAGATAAGTAAAGTTACAACTAACACAGACTCCTAGAAGCTAGCTAGTTAAATAACTTCCAAATGATTAAAGGATGGGAGACACCTGGGGGAAACACCCCCAGACTAAACCAGATAGGACAGCAGAGCTGTCAATCAAAATGCTAACAGCCCAGCTAACCTTCCAGATTCCATAGGGCTGCTGAACTGTCACTCACAGCATCCCTAGGCCATAGTCAGTAATGAAACCGTGACAGTAGGATGTCCCACCTACAGTAAATTCTTTCTCACAATATGATACCCCGAATATTATGATGCCCCAACAGCCCATCACACAGCATAATGCATTCACATAGTTTGATATGATGCCAGCACAGCTCCCCCAACAAAGTATGATGCCCCCCACACAGTATGCTGCCACCACAGCTCCTGCACAGTACAGAATAATTTCCCCACAGCCCCGCCCACACAGTATGATGACCCCACAGCTCCCCTTCCATAATACAAACAGTATGTATAATATATACTATATATTATATATAATTTCCCCACAGCACACTACACAGTCAGGGCCATATTTGCCATTAGACACTGGAGAACTTGTGCCTAGGGTGGCAAGTAGTGAGATCCAGCACCAGAGTGAAATCATTTTCCTTTACTCCTCCTCCCCTCCACCAGACCAAATAACAAAACTTGCATCTTTGAGGGATTGGGGGGAGATAGGCTCTCTGCATTCATTTGTATTTGCTTCTTTAAGGTGCGATTACAAATGTAGATATAAGCATGTCGTTGCTAATGTTAACTGCAGAGCAATGAGGTAACCTCATCACGCTGCTGCCATTGCTGCAGTGCCGCAGAGACAGCGAAGATGCAGGAATCAGGAGATGGAAAGCACTCCTTGGTGGAACTGAAATTACAAGGAACTTTAAGGCTGGATGTATTCATTGTACAGAAGTTGGGAGAGAGTGAGGACACAGTATGGAAAAAGGGGCAATGTGGTGGGGTGCAGTGTGAAGAAGAGGCACAGTATAGAAAGGATGCAGTGGGGGGCACAGTATAGAAAGGATGCAGTGGGGGGTACAGTATGAGGACACCTAGTGAAGGGAAGGCATGGCATGGAGACAGGGATGGTTTTAGACAAAGTGGGGCCCTGGGCAAAAGTTTAAAGTGGGGCACCAAATGCTCACATATTGCAGCATCACAGAAACATTTTGGTTGTATTTATATGCGCTGAGTTCAGTCCATTAAACTAACATGATCGGCAATATTGAAGTCATTTGATGCTTGTTTCCTGTCCTCTTTACACTGAGGAAGAATGATGGGGACAGAACGATTTCTAGCAGATCAATCTGTCCCCATTCAGTAACATATTATGAGCAGCACATCTGCAGTTTTCACCAGTCAATGAGAACAATGATATTTGCTCCGGCATAAACAATCCAATTACTTGAAGAATATGCAGCATTTTGCTTGTTTAGTATAATACACCCCATAGTCCTCCATATAGTATAATGCACTCCCCATAGTCCTCTATATAGTACAATACACTACTCGTAGTATATTCCCCCCATAGTCCTCAATATAATATAATGCATCTCATAGTCCTCCTTGTTGTATAATGCACCCATCAGTCCTCCAAATAGTATAATGTACAATGCACTCCCCATAGTATATTGCACCCTATAGTGCCTCATATAGTATAATGCATTCCCCATAGTCCTCCATACAGTATAATGCACCCCATAGTCCTCAATACAATATAATGCAGTCCCCATACAGTACACATAGTATAATGTGTATACAGTATAATGCACCCCATAGTCCTCAATATAGTATAATGCAGCTCCCATACAGTACACATAGTATAATGTGCCCCATAGTCCTCAATACAGTATAATGAAGCCCCATATAGTACATCCAGTATAATACACAGCATAGAGTCCTTGATAGAGTATAATGCAGCCCCACAGAATATACATAGTATTATGCAGCCCCCATAGAGTATAATGCAGCCCCCGTAGAGTATAATGCAGCCCCCATATAATATAATGCAGCCCCCATGTAGTATAATGCAGCCCCCATAAAATATAATGTAGCCCCCATATAATATAATGTAGCCCCCATATAGTATAATGCAGCCCGCCATATAATATAATGCTGCCCCCATGTAGTATAATGTAGCCCCCATATAATATAATGTTACTAGCGGCACGCCACTGAGCCTGGGAGCCCCTGGGAGAGTGGGGGCCTTAGGCAAATGCCTAGTCTGCCTGCCCCTAATGCCAGCCCTGCATGGAGAAGTGGCACAGAGCATCTTTGAAGGTAGACAGTATGGAGATAAAGATAGAATAAAATGGGTACAGTGAGGAGGCCATAGTTCATAAGGGAGTATGATGTGGTGGTCATAATTTCCTAAAGCAGGACGGTTTAATGGATAAATTCATCAGTACATTAGCACATCGCCAAAACCATCCTCAGTACATAAATACAACACCAGAACCATCATCAGTACATGAATTCAGCATCATAACCATCATCAGTACAAGAATTCAGCACCAGAACAATCATCAGTGCATGGATAAAGCACCAACCTAAGTACAGCAATAACTTGCAATTCATTCAGTCCCTTCCATATACAATTGTATTGCATGAACCTGCAACTCTCTACATGTCCCTACTAGTAAGGAGATGTTGAGAATTGTTGTTACTAGCTATCATCAGACTGCAGACCATAGAAGAACCACAATATCGATTAGATACTGCAGCATCGGCGTCTCTGCCTCCTGCCCAGCAAAGACGCCGTCCCCCTTACCTCCGCGGTCTTGCTCCGGCGTCTTCTGGCCTCCCTGCAGCTGCTGATGATGCACGCAGCTTCCCTGGCCATGTGCTTAGGGCGCGCATGCGCTCTCCCGCCCTCTTAAAGGGGCTGCACATGCCGTCCTAAAAAGTTCCCGGCCAATGGCCGGATGACTTCCCCTATGAAAAGGCACCTCCTCCAATATGGAGGTGCCCGTGCAAGGTTGTAGCTTTGTGTGTGATACTCTGCTTCAGCCCTCAGGTCCCGCTGCTAGCCTGACTACCAGTCCAGCCCACCAGCCAGACTACAAGTCCAGCCCGCCAGCCAGACTACAAGCCAAGCCTGCCAGCCAGACTACAAGTCCAGTCCGCCATCCGGACTACTAGTCCAGTCCGTCTGCTTGTCTACTCTCCAGCCCGACAGTCTGTCTACTGCCAGTCCGCCAGTCTGTCTATGGGCTCTGCCCGCCTGCTTACCTGAAAGCACCTGCCTGTTACCTGCCGTACCTGCCAGCCAGCCTACCTGGAGGCCCCTGCCTGTTACCTGCCGTGCCTGCCAGCCAGCCTGCCTCGAGGCTCCTGCCTGTTACCTGCCATGCCTGCCAGCCAGCTTACCTAGAAGCACTTGCCTGTTACCTGCCGTGCCTACCAGCCAGCCTACCTGGAGGCTCCTGCTTGTTACCTGCCGTGCCTGCCAGTCCGTCTGCCCGGATCACCCGTCAGCCTGCCTGCCGTGCTCATCTGCTGTACCGGTCAGTCCCTGCCTTCTGACCCGTGGGAGTCACCTGCTCTCATACAAGGTCGTTCCCCAGAGTATCACCTGGTCCCTGTGCTCGGTCCCTCCCTGGTCACAGAGTCGATTGATCCGCCATACGACCTTGGTCGGTCCGAGTTGATACCTAGTTACGCCCCTCTGGTCCCTCCTTGCACCACAGCACAGAGGTTCCACCACCCGGATCCGTAAAAGTTTGCACGGGCCATGGAACGCGGTGGCCCCTAGGCCCCTTCACTTGCTGACCTGTACCAGGAGGTTTCTCGTCAGAGATCCCAACAGGAAACCATCCTGACCTACCTGCGGTCTTTCAACACTTGCCTGGACACGCTGTCTGTACCATCTGTGTCCGCCCCAAGTCGAGCGACACCCGCTCCGGCAGCGCCGCTACCTACCCATACCACGGCATCCAGCCTAGGACCCCGGCTTTCTGCGCCTCCTCGTTTTGGAGGTGACCCCGTCCTATGTCAGGGCTTTCTGAACCAGTACACACTGCACTTTGAACTTCTGCCACATCAGTTTCCCTCCGACCGGGCCAAGGTGGCGTTCATCATGTCTCACCTCACCAGGGAAGCATTGGCATTGGCCATAGAGGAAAGAGGGGATTCCCTGATGTCCGATCTTCCGGCTTTCCTCACTGCCTTCCGGAAGGTCTTCGATGAACCCGGACGAAGGACCTCTACTGCCTCCTCATTGCTCCGTCTCCGCCAAGGGAGTCTCACTGTGGCCCAGTATGCCATACGGTTCCGTACCCTCGCTTCTGAGCTTGCCTGGGACAACGAGGCCCTGGTGTCCACCTTCTGGGAGGGTCTTTCCGGTCGGATTAAGGATGAGTTAGCCAGCCGGGACGTTCCTACCACCATGGATGACCTGGTGTCACTTGCAACCCGGATTGACATCCGTTTCCTAGAACGTGCTAAGGAGACTACCCGGGAGAGAAGATTTCCTCGTCTTGCTCCTGCTTTCCAGAGACCCTCTTGCCAACCTGCATCTCCCCGGGCACGCTCGCCAGAACCTATGCAGATCGACCAAGATGGTCAAATCTCACCAAGAGTCACGCCGAGCCGAGGGGAGCTGTTTCTACTGTGGCAGTAAGGAGCACCTGATTCATTCCTGCCCGGTGAAGCCGGGAAACTCCTGTGTCTAGGACTGCTCGGAGAGGTCGTCCTAGGCAAAAGTAAATCCTCTCCGTTCTTGACTTTATCCGTCTCTATTTCCTGTGGAGAGAACCCCTTCTTTGAAACCGTACATCTGGATTCTGGAGCCGCTGGGAATCTCATATCCCAGTCCCTTGTAGAGAAGTATCAGATTCCTAGCAAACCTCTGGCCGAACCATAGGCAGTCGCTTCCGTGGATGGAAGACCATCTTGCTCATCACAGAGCCCGTAACCCTGCAGGTGGGAATGCTGCACTCCGAGAGGATTTCCTTCCATGTGCTTTCCGGACTCTCTCACCCCCTTTTGCTAGGTTTACCCTGGCTGCAGAAACATGAACCCTTTCTGATATGGCAATCCGGTGAGGTGCTCCGTTGGGGGCAGGATTGCCATGAGACCTGCCTGGTTCCGGATCGCCCGGCTCGACCCCCATCTTCTCCGACTAATTTACCCGGTCTACCGGCACCCTACTGGTCCTATGCTGATGTCTTCGACAAGAAGGAAGCAGAGACTCTTCCACCCCATAGGCCATATGATTTCCCTATCGACCTGATACCCGGTGCCACTCCATCCCGTGGGCGTATCTACCCGTTGTCGTTGGCCGAAACCCGGGCCATGTCGGAGTACATTTTGCCACCAACACAGCAGGGATTTGAATAGGAAGAAAACGTGCGACCGGAAGTGAGAGAGCGCGCGTGGTGTGGCTGTGGTGAGCGGCGTGAGGCGTGCGGCGTGGTCCGACTCGGTTCGCAGCCCTCCGGCGAGGTAGCCAGGCGGAGGTGACCAAGTGGACCGGGAGGACCGGTAGGAGGCGACCGGAGGGACGAGCGCAAGAGAGCGCTGTGATAGCGGCCAGCGGAGGGCGCCAGGTGGTGGTGACCAGGAGGTGACCAGGAGGACCGGTAAGAGGCGACCGGAGGGACGAGTGCGCTGTGATAGCATGCAGCGTCCCTAGAGGGAGTGAGTGAGGGGCAGGAGGCCGCGATAAGCGGCCCTACTGAACCCGAGTGTGTACTGTACTGTATTGTATTTGTATTGTAATTGTATTTGTATCCCCCAAGTTCATATTTAATTTAATTGATCACCCTCCCGTCCATATTTAATAGATCACCCCCCCGTCCATATTTTAATTGATCCCCCTGATCACCCCCGTCCATATTTAACTGATCCCCCTGACCACATTTAAATTGACCCCCCGTCCTCATTTAATTGATCCCCGACCACCCCCCCGTCCATATTAAAGTGATCCCCCTCACCACATTTAACTGATTGACCCCCCCAGCCCATAATCAATTGATCCCCCTTGTCCTATTTAATAGATTCCCCCTGTCCACTTTTACTGATCCCCAGTCCCTATTTATTTGCCGTATCCCCCATCCATATTTATTTAACCCCCTGTCCATAATTAATTGATTGATTCCCCAGTCCACAATTAATTATTTCCCCAGTCCATATTTATTGATCCCCAGTCCATAGTTAATTGACACACCGTCCATACTTAATTAATCCACCTGACCCACTCAGCTGATTCCCAAGTCCATACTTAATTGATACTTAATTGATCCCCCGTCCATACTTAACTGATCCCGCGCCGATATCTAATCGATACACTTGCACATCCCTAATTGATCCCCGTCCATACACCTATATATAAATAATTGTGTTTTGTACTTGTATATATATACCGACTGTATCCCCATATTTAGAATGGCGTCCATGTTGGCCGGAGCCGTGCAGTGTACATCTTGCGCAATGTATGTATTCCGTGAGCTACCGCTCAAGGATCCATACTGCTGCGAGAGATGTGAGCATATCGTGCACTTGGAAGCCCAAATCCTGGATCTAAGTGCTCAGATAGCGATACTGAGGAGCATCGACAACATGGAACGGAGTTTGCTGCTCACTGAGCAGACACTCAATGGGTCAACGCTGGGGGTGGAGCATAGTGGGGAAGTGCAGGCTGAACAGGCAGGGAGCTGGATAACAGTTAGGAGGGATAGAGGGAAGAAGTATAGGAAGGCTGGTTCAGAACCGGCATTATTGGAGCACGACAGGTCCTCTGACCGCCGGGGGAGTGTATGCTCCAGTAATGAGGGGGAGGGGGGAAGTGTAGGGCAGGCTAGACAGGTCTTGGTAGTGGGTGACTCTATTATTAGGGGGACAGATAGGGCAATCTGTCACAAAGACCGGGATCACCGAACGGTGTGCTGCCTCCCTGGTGCTCGAGTCCGGCACATCGCGGATCGGGTTGACAGGTTACTGGGAGGGGCTGGCGAAGACCCAGCGGTCATGGTCCACATTGACACCAATGACAAAGTGAGTGGTAGATAGGGGGTCCTTAAAAATGATTTCAGGGATCTAGGTAGGAAGCTTAGGGCAAGGACCTCCAAGGTAGTTTTCTCAGAAATACTACCAATCCCGCGAGCCACACAGGAGCGCCAACGGGAAGTAAGGGAGGTGAATAAGTGGCTAAAGAGTTGGTGTAAGGCAGAAGGGTTTGGGTTCATGGAGAACTGGGCCGACTTCGCAGTCGGCTACAGGCTCTACCGTAGGGAAGGGCTGCACCTCAATGGGGAGGGTGCAGCGGTGCTGGGGAAGGAGATGGCTAATTGGTTGGAGGAGTATTTAAACTAGAGACGGGGGGGGAAACCAAGGAAAAAGGTGGGATGTGAGGCAAGCAAGGGGGACGGGGAGAAGTGAATATAATGAGGGTGGAGAGGGGGGTGGGGATAGTACAGCTAGATCGTTAGAGAAGAATAGGATGCTAAATAACCCCAAAATTTTATCTTGCATGCTGACCAACGCAAGAAGCCTGACCAATAAGGCGGATGAGCTGTGGGCGCTTATATCGGAGGAGAGGTATGACATCGTAGGTATAACAGAGACTTGGCTAGACGATAGCTACGACTGGGCGGTAAATTTATTAGATTATAGTTTATTTAGAAGGGACCGGAAACAGGGGAAAGGCGGAGGAGTCTGCTTATATGTAAAGTCATGTCTAAAGCCCAGACTAAGGGAAGATATAGGAGAGGGAGAAGAGGGGGTCGAGTCCATGTGGGTAGAGATAGAGGGGGCAAAAAATAATAATAAAATATTACTAGGGGTCTGCTATAAGCCACCCAATATAACAGAGGAGAATGAGAATCTGCTATTAGGACAATTAGACAAAGTAGCAAAACATAATGAAGTGATTGTTATGGGGGACTTCAACTACCCGGATATTGACTGGGAAACAGAAACCTGTAGATCGCAAAAAGGAAAAAGGTTCTTGACAAATATTAAGGGTAGTTATCTCTCCCAACTAGTGCAGGAACCAACGAGAGGGAAGGCCGTGTTGGACTTAATATTGACTAATAGGCCTGATAGAATAACTGAGGTACAGATAGGGGGGCACCTAGGTAATAGCGATCATAATATTATCAATTTCGAAATGCCCTTCAGTAGGGTTATCAATAAGGGAACAACAAAAACATTAGACTTTAGGAGGGCGAAGTTTGATCAGCTGAAAGAAAACCTTCAACTTATTGACTGGGACAAAGTTCTTAAACAAAGGGAAATGAATAGTAAATGGGAAACCTTCAAAAGAATTCTGAATACTCAGAGTGAGAGGTATATACCGTATGGGAATAAAAGGGCCCGAAATAAGAGGAAACCAATATGGATGAACAAGAACGTAAAAGGGGCTTTAATTAGCAAAAAAGAGACATTCAAGAGATTAAAACAGGAAAACAGTAAGGAGGCACTAATGTGTTACAAGGAAAAAACGAGAACTTGCAAAAAACAAATAAAAATAGCGAAGGAGGAAACAGAGAGACGTATTGCTAGGGAAAGTAGATCAAATTCCAATCTGTTCTTTACGTATATAAATAGTAAAAGGATTAAATCGGATAATATTGGACCGATAAAAGGTGATGAAGGCAAAATCATAGAGAAAGATGAGGATAAAGCTAATCTATTAAATAATTTTTTTTCGACAACTTTCACAAAGGAAATAGAACTAACAGGCGAAATGAGAAGTGACAAACTTAATCCTCCACAAATTATAACAAATCTAACCCAAGTTGGGGTACAGAAACGACTTAGTAACATTAAAATAAACAAATCACCAGGACCTGATGGCATACACCCACGGGTACTAAGGGAACTAAGTAATGTGATAGACAGACCGTTATATCTTATATTTAAGGACTCTGTTGAGGCTGGGTCTGTACCACTTGATTGGCGACAGGCGAATGTAGTACCAATATTCAAAAAGGGAGCAAAAAGTGACGCCGGAAACTACCGGCCGGTGAGTCTGACGTCCGTTGTGGGCAAAATTTTTGAGTTTCATTAAAGAGGCAATTACGGAGCATCTTGATGTTAATAATCTATTAACCCCGAACCAACTTGGATTCATGAGGAATCGCTCCTGCCAAACAAACCTGATTGACTTCTACGAGGAGGTTAGCTCTCGACTAGATCAGGGGGAACCAGTGGATGTCGTGTATCTCGACTTCTCAAAAGCGTTCGATAGCGTGCCACATAATAGGTTGGTATACAAAATGAGAATGATGGGTCTGGGGGAAAATGTCTGCAAGTGGGTAGCTAACTGGCTAAAGGATAGAAGGCAGAGGGTAGTTATAAATGGAATATACTCAGATTGGGTAAGCGTCACTAGTGGGGTACCACAGGGGTCTGTACTAGGCCCAATGTTATTTAATATCTTTATTAACGACATAGTCAACGGGATAAATAGTAAAATGTCAATATTTGCAGATGACACAAAGTTATGTAAAACAATTAATACAAAAGAGGATAGTGCAGACCTACAGAGGGACTTGGATAAGCTGGGTAGGTGGAGCATTAAATGGCAAATGAGGTTTAATGAGGAGAAATGTAAGGTCATACATATGGGAAGGAAAAATGGAAGTCACCAGTACTCACTGAATGGGAAATCATTGGGGAATTCAGAGATGGAGAAGGACTTGGGCATCTTAATTGATAGCAAACTAAATTGGAGTGCCCAAAGTCAGGCCGCTGCTGTAAGGGCAAACAGGGTAATGGGATGTATCAGAAGAGGTATAGCTGCAAAGGATGAGAACATTGTTCTTCCACTGTACAAAGCACTGGTCAGACCACACTTGGAATACTGTGCTCAGTTATGGGCCCCAATATATAGAAAGGATATAAATGAGCTTGAAAAGGTACAAAGAAGGGCAACAAAATTAATAAAGGGAATGGAGGGACTGCAATACCCAGAGAGGTTGGCAAAACTAGGACTATTCAGCCTGGAAAAGAGAAGGTTGAGGGGGGACATAATAAATGTGTACAAATATGTTAGGGGACAGTATAGAGACCTTGCCAGGGATTTGTTCAAAAGGAGGGATATTACGGTAACAAGAGGGCATTCACTAAAACTAGAAGAGAAAAGGTTTCAGCACCAGCATAGGAAGGGGTTCTTTACGGTAAGAGCAGTGAGAATATGGAATTCACTGAGTGAGGAGACGGTAATGTCGGATTCAATAAACCAGTTCAAGCGGGGACTGGATGCATTTCTAGATACCAGGCAGATTTTAGCATATACTTAAAAATAGAATAAAATAGTATGTTGATACAGGGATTTATTCTGACTGCTGGTTTCAGAGTCGGGAGGGAATTTTTCCACAGGTGAAGATTGGCTAAATCATTTGGGGTTTTTGCCCTCCTCTGGATCAACTTTAGGATTAACAAAATTAACAGGTCGAACTTGATGGACGCAAGTCTTTATTCGGCTTTACAAACTATGTTACTATGTTACATCGAAGAAAATCTGGCTAGGGGATTAATCCGGAAATCTTCCTCCCCGGCTGGAGCCGGATTCTTCTTCGTTAAAAAGAAAGACGGTTCATTACGTCCATGAATCGATTATAGAGGACTCAAGCAAATCACTGTCAAAACAAATACCCCCTGACGCTCATATCTGAGCTGTTCGACCACCTTAAAGGCGCGAAGGTCTTCACCAAGCTCGATCTTCGTGGGGCGCATAACCTGGTCCGGATCCGCCAAGTAGACGAGTGGAAGACGGCATTTAATACCCGGTATGATCCCTATGAATACCGTGTGATGCCCTTCTGTCTCTGTAATGCTCCCGCCGTCTTCCAAAAATTAGTTAATGACATCTTCCGTGACCTCTTATATTCTTGCGTGGTGGTGTACCTGGACGACATCTTGGTCTTCTCTCCGGATCTTCCCTCACATCGGAGGGATGTTCGTCAGGTCCTACTTAGGCTCAGGCAGAATCACCTATATGCAAAATTTGAGAAATGCCTCTTCGAGCAGTCCTCCCTTCCGTTCCTGGGCTATATTACCTCTAAGACAGGTCTACGGATGGACCCCGAGAAGGTTTCTGCCGTCTTAAAGTGGCCCCATCCGGAGGGGTTGATGGCGATTCAGCGATTCCTGGGCTTCGACAACTATTACCGTCTCTTCATCCCACATTTCTCTTCCCGGACTGCTCCCATCTCTGTGCTCACCCGAAAGGGAGCAAATCCTAAGGAATGGCCGTCCGAAGCGGAGGAGGCCTTCCTCTCTTTAAAACAAGCCTTCTCTTCTGCCCCTGTCCTGCACCATCCGGATAACAACAAACAGTTCTTTCTGGAGGTTGATGCTTCCTCTTTCGGAGCCGGAGCGGTGCTCACCCAGAAATCTCCATCCGGGAGAATGGTAACCTGTGGCTTCTTTTCCAAGCTCTTCTCCTCGTCTGAGCGCAACTACTCCATAGGAGACCAAGAACAGCTAGCCATCAAATTGGCGCTAGAGGAGTGGCGTTACCTACTCGAGGGGACTCTGCACTCGGTGGTCATCTATACTGACCACAAAAACTTGACTTATCTTCAGAACGCCCAAGGACTCAATCCGCGTCAGGCCCTGTGATCTTTGTTCTTCGCCCGCTTTAACTTTACCCTACATTACCGCCCGGCGGACAAGAACGTTAAAGCTGACGCCTTGTCCCGATCCTTCCTGTCTTCCGATCAAGAGGAGGAGCCTATGCATAGCATCGATTCCTCTAAAGTGATGAATGTGGCCCCCTTGGATTTGTCTTGTCTCCCACCCAGTAAGACGTTTGTAGCGGTTCCGGATTGTAAGAAGGTTCTTCACTGGGGTCATTCATCTAAACTAGCCGGCCATGCTGGCCAGAAGAAGACCTTCCTGCTCATCACCCGGCATTACTGGTGGCCTACCCTGTGCCAGGATGTGGTAGACTTCGTCACGGCCTGTTCGTCCTGTGCCCGCAACAAGGTTCCCAGACATCTTCCTGCCGGCCGTCTCCTGCCTCTCCCCGTACCTGCTGCCCCGTGGTAACACATTGCTATGGACTTTATTACGGATCTCCCTGTTTCTGCCGGTTGTACGATCATTTGGGTGGTCGCTTACCGCTTCTCTAAAATGGCCCACTTCATTCCTCTGCCTAGTCTCCCGTCTGCATCTGTGCTGGCTAAGGACTTCATCCATCATATCTTTCATCTCCACGTCCTACCCCTCCACATTGTGTCCGATCGAGGGGTCCAGTTCACTTCGCACTTCTGGAGAGCTACATGTAAGCTGCTGGATGTCACCCTGGATTTCTCCTCCGCTTACCATCCGCAGTCCAATGGCCAAGTGGAGCGTATCAACCAGATCCTTACCAACTACCTCCGGCACTTCGTCAACGCTTACCATACTGATTGGGTGGAGCTCCTACCTTGGGCCGAGTTCTCCTACAACAACCATGAGAGCGAATCTTCTTCCAAGTCCCCATTCTTTGTGGTCTATGGTCAACATCCCCGGATTCCGTTTCCTGTTTCTGCTTCTGTGGACAACCCGGCCGCGGAGTCTCTGGTCAGCGAATTTTCCACTATTTTGGAGGACACTAGATCCGCACTTCTTCAATCCTCCGAGCGGATGAAGAAGCATGCTTATAAGAGACGTCTGGATCCACCTCAATTCCGTCCGGGAGACAAGGTTTGGCTCTCCTCCAAACATGTTCGTCTCAAAATACCCTCCTATAAGTTGGGTCCACGGTTCATCGGCCCATTTGAAGTCCTCAAGCAAATCAACCCAGTAGCCTACAAGTTAAAACTCCCGGCCACCTTACGGATTCCCAACTCCTTCCACGTATCTCTCCTCAAACCAGTTGTGCTTAATTCTTTTTCCGACAATACAGGTACCTCCCCAGCTCCGGTCTCCGCTGAGGACGTCTATGAAATAGAGAACATTCTGGCCACCAAGAGGGTAAGAGGAAAAACCTTTTTACTGGTGGATTGGAAGGGGTTTGGCCCAGAGGAGAGAACTTGGGAACCCAGGGAGAACATCCACGCCCCGCTTCTCCTTAAAAAATTTCTTGCTGGCCTAAAAAAGAGGGGGCGTAAAAGGGGGGTACTGTAGCATCGGCGTCTCTGCCTCCTGCCCGGCAGAGATGCCGTCCCCCTTACCGCCGCGGACCTGCTCCGGCGTCTTCTGGCCTCCCTGCAGCTGCTGCTGGTGCACGCAGCTTCCCTGGTCCTGTGCTTAGGGTGCACGCGCACGCTCCCGCCCTCTTAAAGGGGCCGCGCACGCCGTCCTAAAAAGTCCCCGGCCAATGAGAGAATCGACTGCCGTTTGACGCCAGCCTAAGGTGCATTTACCGTTCCTGATTTTCGAGATATCTAAACAGGCTATCAATCACCTAATGCACAAGCAAAACATTCGTTTGTCAAGTAAAGTGATTTTTGAGCAAAACTTTCTGCCAAGAACAATGCTTTTGTAGATGCACAGAACGATCTTGTTAATCATTCTGTGCAAAAGAAAGTGCAGTTGGCATGTCGAAATAAGCTATTAAATGACTGCCGAACAGCTTCATTTAGCTGATTGGCAATCATTTAAAGGCCATAACTGGCAAGTGTAAGTGCACTTTTAGATCCAGGTACTTTATATGTGGCATATTTTCTGATTGGAGGATTTTTATCCTATTCTTCATCTGGTCCTGATGCCAAGGTGACTTTTTAAAGCCACAGCTTGTCTCTGCAGACTTTCCTCTTTTTCAGTCTTCTGCAGCAGATTCTGATACAGTGTTCTTAAAAGTAACAGAAGGATAGATGACCACGGTACTCATTATGCGATCAAGGAAAGAAATTAGCTTTTAATATTCATATACACAGAGCAGGCCTTCTCTGTTTATATAGATATTTATCCTTAATGACATACGGGGTGCCATGGTTGTCAATTGTATATATGTTGGATCTATATCCTAGCACAGAGCACCAGAAAATTATCCTGGGTGACAATCATATATTCATCTTAAAAAAGCAGTGTCATTATAGGTTCCCCTGCTTAATAATAAAAACTGCCCATGCTGTGCCGAAAATAACTCCTACACTGTGCTCTAAATAAATAACAGCTCATTACTGTGCTCCCTTCACAAAACTTAACCCCACACTGTCCCCCTTATAATACATGGTGTTCACAATGTCTTCTCCTCACTTTCACCCTGTTCTTCTTAAGAAATGCAACAGATGTGTGTTTTGGATCATTGTCATGTTGGAAACGTGCATTCCTACCAAGGCCACAGAGTGATGGTAGCATCTTCTCTTATAATATAGAGCAGTACATCTGTGAATTCATGATACCATTACTGAAGGGAAGGGGCACAAAACCAGGAGCACTCATGCAGCCCCAAATTGTAACATCTGCCTAAGGCCACAGGCTCAAAAGGCTGCTTCCCACACATTTGGCACAAGCCACTCCTTCTGGCAGACTCCAGAGAAATCCCAATACCCTTTAACCTCTGTACAGTGATCTGGTTTTTACAATGGGATCCAGGGGAATGCTACCATGGAAGAGCTGCTGTCCAGATGTAGGAATGGTCACCAAGCAGAGTAAAAGCCAAGATGTCACATCAACGACAAAATCAGGATCCATAAGAATAGTCAGAAACAAGCCTGGATCAAAACAGGAATACACTAAAGGACCTTTTTATATGCTTAGGAAGCCTTTGCATGTGTTTTTTATTAATTGTTCAAATTTACTGACATAATGACTTTTGTGGTTTCATTGGCTGTAAGCCATAATCATTTACATAAACAGAAATAAAAACTTGAAATAGATCACTCTGCATGTATGAGTTTCACTTTTTGTATTGAAGAACTGAAATAAATTAACTTTTTGATGATATTCTAATTTAGTGAAATACACCAGTATCTGGCAGCTTTCAGCAGTAAGCTGGAAGCTTTAGTAGGGTGTGGTGCTCTCCAGTTGGCTGGAACAGGGAGCTGATGACTTCAGCTGGAAGCACACACACCCATACTGCCAGATTGGATTGCACTACAGGTCCCAGGTACTCTAACCTTGGTGATTGGACAGAGCCTGCCTTGCAGAAGTTTGGTTGTGACATTTCTATCTCCAGCGCCACCCACAGAGTGAATACGGCGGCACCTAGCGACAGAAGCAGAAGCCGCAGGAGCAGGCTCTGATGGAGATGTGACACAAATAAGGACACTGCCACCACAATGTTTCCCTGTATGCACCATGTATTTTTCTAAATTCATTTTTCTTAATGCAAGGTGCCTACAGTGAAACATGGTGGAAGCAGTGTCCTTATGTGTGGCTGCATCAGTGCTCCTGCTGTTGGGGAGCTACATATCATTGATGATATCATGAATTCAGAGATGTGCTGCTCCACATTGAAGGGGAAGATGCTACCATCCCTCCGTGCCCTTGGTAGACTAGACATTCACTTTTCCAACGTTACAATGTTCTAAAACACCCATCTGTTGCATTTCTGTGGAAAAACAGGCCGAGAGTGATTCAGTGGCCAAGTATATTTCCTGATCTGAACTCAATCGAATACCTAAGAGTAATTTTGAAGAGACGAGTTAAGCATCACTCTTCATTCAGCATCCAGGCTCTAAAATTGGTCGTTCTTGAAGAATGTAAAAAGATATTGCAATATGACACCAATTTTTTCACTCCATGCCTCGAAGACTTTGTGCTGTTCTTAAAAATCATGGAGATCATACAAAATACTAGAAGTAATAGTTTTTTGATGTGGGGTGTATTCATGTTTGCATCAACTACTTTGAGTAAAACTGAAGATCTTGTAATGAAAGGTATATTATTTACATCCATGTTATGGGTTAAAAAAATGTTCTATGAAACCCTTTGAAAACTGTTCTTTCATTCAGTAAGATATTGATTAAAATTTCACTGTTCAAAGAAGGTGTACTCATTTATGCTGAGCACTGTAGTTAGCCACTACCTGCCCACTAGTGCACAACTGTATGTTGGTAAAAAAAGGAACAGATAACACCTTTAACTTAGAGGAAATTGAATAATTTGATGTCCCAGTTTGTTACACAATTGTGGAAAAAGTTTAATAGAAATAAATGATACAATAAATTATGGTTACATTTAAATTTGATTTCACACGTGAAATAATTCGGTTTAAATACTAGGTATAAATATTGTCTTCCTAGCTTTCTAGTCATTTTTATCCTTGTACTGTATTAACCCCTTTACGACCTATGACGTACAGTACCTACACGTCATAGGTCGCCTCTCCCTCTTTTATGCGAGCTTCGGTGCTGAGCCTGCATATTTTCAGGCACATGACAGCTGATTTGATTAGTTGTCATGTGCCCCTAACAGCCACGGGAGTAATCGCGATCCATCCGCGGCTGTTAACATGCTAAATACCGCTGTCAATCTCTGACAGCAGCATTTAACATGCATGCACCGGAAGCGCATCATAAGACCCTCCCATTGGCACCTAATCACCTGTCACATAATCATGGGGGGGGCGATAGGTTTGCATGACAACCCGGGGTCTGCAGGAGACACCCTGTGGTTGTCATTGCCAATCTGCTATGAGTCCTGTGGCCGGCAATCAGATGAGCATTTCTGCTACACATAGCGGGGCTTCAACCCCAGAATTACGTTTTTTTTGGTCGCTGCAACATTTCAATAAACTGTAATAGCAGGAGATCAAAAGATCGTATCTACCACAAAATTGTATGGATAAAAATGGCTTCTCGGCACGCAAAAAAATAAGCCCTCACTCAGCCCCAGATCCCGAAACATGGAGGTGCTATGTTTTAGCATTTAGTAAACATGGTAAAAAAATACCAAAAATCAATTGTGCACTCTTTTTGCAATTTCAACACTCTTTGAATTTTTTTTCCCATTTCCCAGAAAACGATATGGTAAAACCAATGGTGTCATTCAAAATTACAACTCGTCCCACAAAAAATTAGCCCTCACACGGCCATATTGACAGAAAAATAAAAAAAAGTTATAGCTTTGGGAAAAAGGGGAGCAAAAAATGAAAAAGCAAACCCGAAAAATCCCAAAGTGTTGAAGGGGTTAAACTACTGCTGCCATGAAACACTCTATGGCTGTGGTGTTTAATATTTTGCAGACATAATTTGTTAGCTCAGTTCAAATTTTATGAAAGGAAAACATTAAGCGATTGAAATTGTGGCATGTGCAGCATGTTCAGGTGACAGATTTGTTTTCATCAAAAATTTCAGGATATTTTAAGACCCACCTAATACCCCCAAAAAAGAAACTAAACTACCCTTTCATTTAAATTTCTATAAGCCTAACCCCCATCTGCATTTCTGTAGTCATCCTTAAAAAAATTGCCCTCCATCACAAAATAATACCTTAACAAAAATACAGTATGTATGTGTAAGAGGGTGTGTCATGGAAGATTATATTCCTCAGAGATGTGTGGCATTTGTGACCAGAGACTGCCACCTACTGCTCAAACGGAACCCTGAGGAACTAATGAGAGAGGGGAGTGTTTCAAGAAGAACAAGTCTAGATGGAGCACCAGGTCAGGTGACATTCATGACGCAGTTCTCCAATATAAAAGGCCATAGTGACAAGGTAGGTAGTGATTTGGCGCCAATGAAAGAGAACAGCAAGACTTGTGCTCGGAGAGATGCCGCCGAGATACCAGGATACACTCGGGGGACCAGACCAGTGGGCTGCGGTGCACCCGTGAGTGAGATTCAGACTGCGTCAGGCAAGATCCTTGGACTAGAATACGTCGGTAAACACCTGAGGCCTAGCCTTGCAGCAGTCAATCTCCGAAGACCAGACCAAGCCAGGCAGGACCCGAGGCCTAGTCTCCGTCTCTCTCGAAGCCAACAGATGGCTGACACAGGTCATGCACCGAAGATCTGGTAAGGACCCTAATCTGTAAGTGAATTTCTGCGGTAGTGACCAGGAGACGCGAGTGAACCGGGCCGTTACTTCTGACATTGATGTACTGTATAGGGATCAGTCTGGGGTGGTGCAACAGATGGGGTAGGGACTGACCAGAATGAGGACGGTTCCATGAGTAATAAAAGTCTTGATAACATTTCAAACGGTGTTAAAGCCTTTGGAGTTAGTCTTGTACCAGTTCAATTGCTCTGTGTGGTTTTTGGATTATTATAACTATCTTTACAGAATATATTTTCCAAATGGCATTTTTTTAGATGTTTTAAGCTACCTAGTGTTTATATATTGACATAAAAATTGTTGTTTTTTATGGCTCTTTTGGTGTCCTTGCCTTTATGCCCACCTGTCACGCAAGGTGTGGGAAAGTCTTAGTGCAACACAAAGGGAAGAGGGAATGGGAGCCCAGACACTAGGGAAAGGGGGGAGTGGAGACCTCCTAGGCTGATCTAATATCACCCTGTCCCCACTAACATCCCTATATTGGTGCTTCACCAGTCACGCAAACCTCGCCCTGTCTTTCCCTGGCGTTAGGCCCTGGCTAGGGAAGGGAGGGGGATTAGCGCTAGTCGATCCCCACTGACAACTAAATACAACAAGGGGGAGCAAACAAGGGAAGCCTTCACAAGGGGTAATGTGAGAATTGCCAGCACCTCCCTCTAGCAGACAGCAGGTATTTATACACACAAGCCAGAGTGTTAATTAGCCAGAGGAAGGTAGCCGCTGGGTCCTAGAGAGACAGCCTCTAAGAAGGTGTCTGTAATTCCAAACGAAGAGATCTCCTGCAAACAACTGCAGGGCAACTGTCTGTCACTTCTGACACACCCGTGATAGTACCCCTTCCCCCTACGAGTGGCCTCTGGACACTCATGACCGGGTTTCTCAGAATAAGAGGTGTGGAATGAATGAACCAACCTGGGAGCGTTCACCTCTGATGCTGAAACCCACATCCTCTCCTCTGGCCCATAACCCTTCCAGTGCACCAAGTATTGTAGAGAATGACGTTGGAGATGAGAATCTACAATCCTCAAAATCTGGAATTCCATATTACCATCAACCATTACTGGGGGTGGTGGTAGAGGTGAGGGCTCAAGAGGTTCCAAATAGTTCTTGAATAAGGACCTGTGGAACACGTTGTGGACCTTAAGGGCCTGAGGAACTTCAAGACGAAATGCTGCTGGGTTAATGACGGCGGTTATTTTATAAGGACCAATAAACCTAAGTCCCCGCTTCCAAGAAGGAACTTTCAATCTTATATTCCTGGTAGACAACCACACAAAGTCATTCAAATACAGGTTCGGACCTGGCAAGTGTTTTCTGTCAGCCATACGTTTATATCTGTCTCCTATGATCTTTAAATTACTCAGAACACCCGGCCATACCAAGGAAAGCGACGAAGCAAACCGTTCCTCCTCAGGAACTCCTGAAGCTCCTCCCCTACTAAAGGTACCAAGCTGTGGATTATAACAGTATGCATCGAAGAACCGTGACCTGCCAGTGGATACTTGACGATGATTATTAATGGCAAATTTTGCCAGTGGTAAGTAGGATGCCCTCCTGATTTTGGGAAATGAAACACCTGAGGTAGGTCTCCAATTTCTGATTGACACGCTTGGTCTGTCCATTCGACTGAGGGTAGAAGGCAGAGGAAAAGGACAGCTGCACTCCCAGTGGAGAACAGTATGCCTTCCAGAACTTGGAAACAAACTGGGTCCCCCGATCTGACACCACATCGGAGGGAACCCCATGAAGCTTCACAATCTCATTTATGAACACCTGAGCAAGTATCTTGGCATTTGGAAGTGCAGGTAATGTGACGAAGTGAACCATTTTACTGAACCTATCTACAATCACCAAAACCACTGTTTTGCCAGCAGAAACCGGTAGGTCAGTAATAAAATCCATGGACAAGTGTGTCCATGGCCTACTAGGGATATGCGAAACCTTAGAACGCGTGCAAATACTACAAGCAGATACGTGTTTAATCACATCCTGATGCAACCCCGGCCACCAAAAGTGACGAGAGAGGAGGTCCCCGGTAGTCTTACCACTTGGATGCCCAGCAAGCACAGAGTTATGATCTTCCTTAATTACTTTGCGGCGCAGATTAGATGGTACAAATGACCTTCCTGAAGAGCAGGAGGCAGGGGCATCCCCCTGAGCCTCCAACACCTCACCCTCCTGTTAAGGATACAGTGCCGAAATGACAAACCCTTTCTGTAATATCAGGGGCAGGGTTCTCATGGTCACCACCACCAGGGAAGCTCCGGGACAAAGCATCAGCCTTGACATTTTTGACCCCTGGATGAAAACTGACAGCTAAATTTAACCTAGTAAAAAGCAGGGACCATCTGGCTTGCCTAGGGTTGAGACGTTTAGCTGACTGGAGATATGACAGGTTCTTATGGTCAGTAATAAGAGTAATAGAATGAACAGCTCCCTCCAACCAATGTCGCCATTCTTTGAACGCCAATTTGATCGCCAAAAGTTCCCTGTTACCTATGTCATAATTTCTCTCAGCCGAAGACAATTTTTTAGAAAAGAAGGCGCATTGACGCCATTTACCAGGGGATGAACCCTGAGAAAACACAGCCACAACGCTGACATCCGACGCATCAAACTCCACAATAAAGGGTTGGGAAACATCAGGTTGACTGAGCATAGGTGCAGTGGCAAAATGATTCTTTAAGGAAGAAAAAGGCTGGAGGGAGGCATCCGACCATTTGGAAAAATTAGACCCCTTCTTACTCATGTCAGTAAGGGGTTTCACAATTACAGAGTAATTTTGGATGAATTTCCAGTAAAAATTAGTAAAGCCCAGAAAACGTTGTAGAGCCTTCATGTTCTCAGGACGGTCCCAATCAAGGACTGCACGGATCTGATCTTCTCCAGATACATCCGAAAACCCGAAGATGACAACAAGTACCCCAAAAACTGCACCTTCTGAACAGCGAAAACACATTTTTCCTGTTTGCATAAAGTTTCTTATCCCTTAATATCTGGAGCACCTGCTTAACATGCCCCCGATGTGTCTCAAGATCAGGTGAGTAAACCAAAATATTGTCCAGATAGACCACCACAAACCTCCCCACCAAATGAAGGAAACTATCATTTATGAAATGCTGGAATACCACAGGTGCATTGGTCAAATCAAAAGGCATAACCAGACTCTTGAAATGCCCTTCAGGTGTACTGAACACTGTTTTCCATTCGTCCCCTTCTCTGATTCTAACCAGATTGTAGGCTCTCCTAAAATCCAACTTGGAGAATATCTTAGCTCCTACAACCTGGCTGAACCAATCAGGAATCAGAGGAAGAGGGTATGGATCACGAATGGTAATTTGATTTAATTCCCGGAATTCTAAACAGGGACGTAGACCACCATCTTTTACTTCACAAGGAAGAACCCTGCCACCACGGGCAAAGATGAGGGTCAGATATGTCCCTTCTCCAGACTTTCCGCAATGAAATCCTTCATGGCTTGTCTCTAAGGGCCAGAAAGATTATACAGTCTGGACTTCGGTAGTTTAGCTCCGGGGGTCAGGTTAATAGGACAGTCATATGCATGATGAGGAGGCAAATCCTGACACCACTTCTCAGAAAAAAATGTCCTCAAAACTAGACAGAAAAGCAGGTAATATTTCCATAGAGACAGTAGCAAGGGAAATATCTAAACAGTTCTCATGGCAGTAATCTCCCCGACTTGCCAATCTTTCAACGGATTATGTTTAACAAGCCAAGGAAGACCGAAAACAATAGGTGTGGGAAGACTGTCAAGGACATAGCAAGGGTTTATTTCACAATGAACTGACCCCACCCTCAGTTTTACATTATGTACAATCTGAGTAAATGCTTTCTGTGCAAGTGGCAAAGATGGAAATAGGTTTAGCTAAAGTACAGCAAGCAAGACCATGAGTTTTCACAAACTCAGCATCAACCATGCTGACTCCGGCTCCACTGTCAACAAACACAAAAATTTTCTCGGTTTTGCTCTCTAGCACCACTTCTGCTGTCAGGACAAACCAGGATCTGCAGGTTGAAACAAATGCACCCCTTGTTTATCCAACTCCAGAGAACCAAGAGTTAATCGAGTCTCCTTTAGGTTAGGAACTGAAGGACAGGTCCCAACAAAATGTCCCTTTTTCCCACAAAAAAATATGCCTTTTTTATTGCGAATCTCCGGGAAATGTATGATGCAGAAACACTCCATAACTGCATGGGTTCCTCCACCTCTCCCAGTACTGGTTCACCCGCGGACCACTTCCCCGGCAGAGATACACAACCCCGACAAGAAGACCCCGGAGAAGATGGTCTCACCCGTCTATCTCGAAGGCGTATATCAAGATGTATGGCCAACGACATGGCAGCCTTCAAGGACTGAGGTGTTTCATATACTGCCAAGGCATCTTTCAACCTTTCAGTAAGACCCTTACAAAATTGATTTCTAAGGGCTGAGTGATTCCATTTGGAATTCATTGCCCATCTACGGAATTCAGAACTGTACGTCTCCACTGACCGATTTCCCTTCTGAAGGCGACGTACCCTAGACTCAGCCAAGGCAACTCAGTCAGGGTCATCACAGATGAGGGCCAGAGCCCCAAAAAAAAACCTCCACAGACTGGAGACAAACCGAGTCCTGCGGTAAAGAAAACGCCCAGGACTGAGGATCTCTCTGCAGTAGAGATATCATAATTCCAACCCATTGCTCCTCATTTTTGTAAGTTTAAAATACAGTTTGCAGGCCTCATTGAATACAAAAAACTTATCCCTACCTCCTGAAAACATGTCTGGGAGGGCAGCCTTGGGTTCAGGCTGGACAGGCCTACCTGCAGAGACCCCAACATTGGTGACCTGTAGCCACTGATGCTGCTGCTGAACCTCACAGTGGAGGTCATTAACCTCCAGAGACAGACTGCGCAGCCGCTCTGCGAGCTCTGCAACTAAACCCATACCAAGGAGAAAGGAGAAAAAAAACGCCCAAAAAACACACACACACAAAAAAACAAAGTGTCAGGTTTTTCTTTTTCTTTTCAAAATGTGCTCAGCCGGCGATAATGTCACACAAGGTATGGGAAAGACTTAGTGCAACACAAAGGGAAGAGGAAAAGGGAGCACAGACACTAGGGAAAGGGAGGAGTGGAGACCTCCTAGGCTAATATCACCCTGTCTCCACTAACGTCCCTATATTGGTTCTTCACGAAACGCCACACGCGAACCTCACCCTGTCTTTCCCTGGAATTAGGCCCTGGCTAGGGAAGGGAGGTGAATGAGCGCTAGTTGATGCCCACTGACAACTAAAGACAACAAGAGGGAACAAACAAGGGAAGATAGCTTAGCTTTAGTTGATTTCAGAGCAATGAACACCCGTCCTCATAACTCCAAAGAGGAAGAAGTAATGCACATGCTCCAAGCCTTCACAAGAGGAAATTTGAGTATCACCTCCCTCTAGCAGACAGCAGGTATTTATACACCCAGGCCAGGGTGTTAATTAGCCAGAGGAAGGTAGCCACTGGGTTCTAGAGAGACAGCTTCTAAGAAGGTGTCTGTAATGCCAAACAAAGAGATCTCCTGCAACCAACTGTAGGGCAACTGTCTGTCACTTCTGGCACACTCGTGACACCACCCCACTGTTTCTATATGCAATTTGAGCTTAGAACACCAATAAAGTAATTTAATGTGGCATGCATTTTGCATTGACTTGAATGAATGTGTAAGGGTGTAGACTGCCCTGCCCCCGAAAACAGCATCGAATTATAAGATTAATGATGTGCAGTTTTACTGCGTTTTATTGTGTCATGCCGTTTTTAGCAATGTAATGTAACTAATGTATAGTGTTGTAAGTACTGGTGCTGATGTGTGAATACTGTAAAGGTAATGCCTATTGTGAGTAACATGCACTCAACTCAGGTGTAGGGAAAGTATAGGATATAGCTTAGTGCTTAGGTTAGAGATAGCTAGTGACTGTAGTTAAGTAGGTGAAAGGTTAAGTCTGCCCAGCAACAGACAGCTGGGGCAGGCAGAGTAAAGAGACAGTTAAAGATTGATTCAGCCCAGAGCAGGAGGGGTTAGGGCCAGTAAAAGAGAACCACTTCCTGGTTTAGTCAGTTAGTGAAAGAGTTTGTTGTTGTCAGTGACAAGGTCAAGTTGAAGGTCGGATCACGGTGTGGACAAAACATTCTGGCGGTATGAGGTCATACAAAACTGCAAGCGGAGATTTCTGTAATGTCCGGAGTTCAAGGCTCAATTCAGGGGCTATGGAGAGCACTGACAACCCATCCATGCAGTGGAATATGGAGCTGCAGCTTGCCCATGGCTACGGTCCTGGGCATTTTATAGATGCACTGTAATACTGGACACAGTCCAAGGGCAATAATGAGAATGTTTCAGAAAAAAAGCAGACGCCTTTTTTACTTCATTATACCCTCTTACACAACTTGATTGCATGTCTACAAATGTCGAATGGCCCAAACGATGTCATTGGATTGGAATGACAGCCTTAAATATAGTAATCAGAAAAGAAAAAAAACAGTTTGCGCCTGAACATGGAGTGATACCGCTATATTGTGGCTGTTATTAGTCATCTAAGTTGGTCAGCAGTCCTTTCATGAAATATAAATTGTCCTCCAGTTGATGTAAACATCTGATTTTTTTGTCCTCAGTTTTGCATTCTGAAAATTGTTGTGCTACACTTTTTACATAATCTTAATCTATATTATAACAAGTGACTTCATGTTTTAGCTTGGTCTTTTAAATCATACCCACACCCTTAATATGAATTATTTATATGTAATGCTGGAGCTAACCACATTCTCAAATCCTGTACAATAGCATCATGGGAGGTTTAACAAGTAATGTTTATTTCACCACTTAAAATGTCTTCCCTAAATTAGTATGAATAATGGTAAAGAAAATGAAGCATAACATGCAGGATTTATACAGATCTAACCATTCATTCAAAACAGCAGAGATGTATTCTTACTTAAAATGACAAAGTAATAACAATGCAAACATCCCAATGCAGAAAAGTGTATCTCAGCAGTTAACTAAATAAGTTCAATGGCTTATATTGTGTTAAGTGTTACGAGCTAACTTTCTGTGTCATGATATCTTTCTTGTGTGTTAAAGAAATACTACATTTGGACAACCTTTACACTAACAGAGGATAATACTTTTAAAGTTATATTGTGACTTTATGGAGAATTGAGACTACACATGGTGACATTAATAAGTTAGTAGCACAGTTAGCACACCTGTAAACCTATCACAGAAAAAAAAATGTCCTATCTGTATATAAAATAGAGCAGCTGCACAATATTGTGCAGTCGTGAGAGTGGGGAGCTGACCCAGTTGGGCTCTCCATACAGAAGGCAGAGACAATTTATTACCATCACAGTTTTATCTGTAGCTGTATACACAGCACTGAAGTGCTGGCAGTGCTTCCTCCTCTGGACCCTGTGATCATGTGATTGCTGGGTGTAGAGAGGGAGCAGGAGTTTCTGGAACTTAGGAGACCCAGTTAGTTCTGCCAATGAGATAGGAGGCTGAATTTCCCCTGTAACTGGGGCTAATATCCCAGTCACAGTTACTGGGGAAATCAGATTAAAAAAAATAATTGTTGGTTTGCCCCCAAAAGTCTTTTATGACTTTATGGGGTGCGCAATGTGTGAAATAACTGAAACATAAGTAAATAAAAAGCAAGAGAAAAAATATGAGACAAATCCAAATTGCTATTCCTAACACTGCCCGTCAAAAATTTAAAACATTTGATATATAAAAATAATTGTTATAGAAAGGTGAACAAAATTTAAAATGTATTTTAGTGGTCCTTTATAGTCATAAAAATATTAAAACTTAAAAGCAGGCATATATTTCCTTTATTTTCCCACTGATATTGCTTGATATTGGCAAAAAAAAATTAAAAAGAGAGTATGAAAATAACATAAACATTCGGCTCCAAAAAAGAGATGCAAAAAACATTTGAATATCTGATCGAGAAAAACAATTTACTGACTTGACAGGTCGAATATGGATGGTATATGGTTTGATTATAAAATTCTGCCTGTCTGTAGCATGGGTGTGGAACCGTTTTTCTTCCAAGGGCCATTTGAAAATTTATAACATAATTTGCAGCCATACAAAATTATTAATTCAAAAATTATCCTGCTATATTTGGGCAAACATTTAATTAACTCGCCCCTAATGTGATTTCTGAAGTTTTTTTGGTGAGTCTGTGATGTTAGGTGGTATGGATGATGTAGCTACTCACAACTGATTTTCCAGGTTTGCATTGGTCTGGAGCGCAGTTGACTGATTGTCTTGATACGTTTTTTATAGAACTGTTCACAGCAGTAAGTTGTTCCGAACAGAGATGCATATTTCAGTGCATGTCTCCTCAAACTGGGAAGTTCATCAGCGCTCGCGTTATATTTATAGACCTCAAGCAGTAAAAGGTCAGCAGTACACATTACATAGAAGACACAGAGACTGCTGTATACATCACATAGGATACACTGAGACTGTAGTACATATCACAGGAGACCCTGAGACTGCTGTATATACATCACATAGTATACGCGGAGAGTACTGTATATGCATCACATAGAAGACAATGAGATTGCTGTTTACATCACATAGAAGACACAGAGACTGCTGTATATACTCACATAGGATACACTGAGACTGCCGTGTACATACAGTACAGACCAAAAGTTTGGACACACCTTCTCATTTAAAGATTTTTCTGTATTTTCATGACTATGAAAATTGTACATTCACACTGAAGGCATCAAAACTATGAATTAACACATGTGGAATTATATACTTAACAAAAAAGTGTGAAACAACTGAAAATATGTCTTATATTCTAGGTTCTTCAAAGTAGCCACCTTTTGCTTTGATGACTGCTTTGCACACTTTTGGCATTCTCTTGATGAGCTTCAAGAGGTAATGGTTTTCACTTCACAGGTGTACCCTGTCAGGTTTAATAAGTGGGATTTCTTGCCTTATAAATGGGGTTGGGACCATCAGTTGTGTTGTGCAGAAGTCTGGTGGATGCACAGCTGATAGTCCTACTGAATAGACTGTTAGAATTTGTATTATGGAAAGAAAAAAGCAGCTAAGTAAAGAAAAATGAGTGGCCATCATTACTTTAAGAAATGAAGGTCAGTCAGTCTGAAAAATTGGGCAAACTTTGAAAGTGTCCCCAAGTGCAGTTGCAAAAACCATCAAGCGCTACAAAGAAACTGGCTCACATGAGGACCGCCCCAGGAAAGGAAGACCAAGAGTCACCTCTGCTTCTGAGGATAAGTTTATCCGAGTCACCAGCCTCAGAAATCGCAGGTTAACAGCAGCTCAGATTAGAGACCAGGTCAATGCCACACAGAGTTCTAGCAGCAGACACATCTCTACAACAACTGTAAGAGGAGACTTTGTGCAGCAGGCCTTCATGGTAAAATAGCTGCTAGGAAACCACTGCTAAGGACAGGCAACAAGCAGAAGAGACTTGTTTGGGCTAAAGAACACAAGGAATGGACATTAGACCAGTGGAAATCTGTGCTTTGGTCTGATGAGTCCAAATTTGAGATCTTTGGTTCCAACCACCGTGTCTTTGTGCGACGCAGAAAAGGTAAACGGATGGACTCTACATGCCTGGTTCCCACCGTGAAGCATGGAGGAGGAGGTGTGATGGTGTGGGGGTGCTATGATGGTGACACTGTTGGGGATTTATTCAAAATTGAAGGCATTCTGAGCCAGCATGGCTACCACATCATCTTGCAGCGGCATGCTATTCCATCCGGTTTGCGTTTAGTTGGACCATCATTTATTTTTCAACAGGATAATGACCCCAAACACACGTCCAGTCTGTGTAAGGGCTATTTGACTAAGAAGGAGAGTGATGGGGTGCTACGCGAAACATGGGCATACCCAGGATCAAAACTGGGGGGGGCAAGCCATGGTCACAGATACCGAAGAGAAATATATATATAGTACAATGCAAAGATTTCACTTCTTACATTACATGAGTGATATCTATTGTAAATTCCACAATAGCTCAGAAACCAGCGAATCGCTCCACACAATATACTGGCCCCCATAAAATGCCCTATACAGGCTGGATACTGGTCGCCATATAACGCTCCATACAGGATACTGGCCCCCATATAACGCTCCATACAGAATACTGGCCCCCATATAGCACTCCAGAGAGAATACTGGCTCCCATATAATGCTCCATACAGGATACTGGCCCCCATATAACGCTCCATACAGAATACTGGCCCCCATATATCACTCCATGCAGGATACTGGCCCCCATATAACGCTCCATGCAGGATACTGGCCCCCATATAACGCTCCATACAGAATACTGGCCCCCATATAATGCTCCATGCAGGATACTGGCTCCCATATAACGCTCCATGCAGGATACTGGCCCCCATATAACGCTCCATACAGCATACTGGCCCCCATATAACGCTCCAAACAGAATACTGGCCATGCAGGCTGTTCCCCACACATAATGCCTCATGCAGGCTGTCCCCCCCCACATAATGCCCCACGGAGGCTGTTCCCCCCACATAATGCCCCACGCCGGCTGTTCCCCCCACATAATGCCCCATGTAGGCTGTTCCCCCCCATATAATGCCCCATGTAGGATGACACACAGCCCCCCTTCCTTATAATGCCCCTTGCAGGATGTCACACCCCCCCTCCCTTATAATGCCCCATTCAGGATGTCACACACCCCCCCTCCCTTATAATGCCCCATGCAGGATGTCACACACCCCCCTCCCTTATAATGTCCCATGCAGGATGTCACCCCCCCTTATAATGCCCCATGCAGGATGTCACACCCCCTTATAATTCCCTTATGCAGGATGTCACACCCCCCCTTATAATGCCCCATGCAGGATGTCACACCCCCCCGTATAATGCCCCATGCAGGATGTCACACACCCCCACCTCACCCCCCTCCCTTATACTGCCACAGGCCTCCATACAATAAAAAAAAAAATCAAATACTCACCTCACGTCTCACCTGCTGCCGCTGCTCCGGACTCCAGCGTCGCCGGCCTCATCCCACTCTGCGCTGTGACTGCTCAGGAGAGAGCGCGGTGTAAAGACGTCACCACGCCCTCTGACCTGAGACGTCACAGTGCTGCAGCCGCGGAGGACACAGGAGCTGCTGCGCGGAGGAATGGGGAGGGGTAAGTATTGTGCCGGGTGCCGGGGTCCTGAGCAAGCGGGGGGGATTGGTCGCTGACGGTGAGGGGACCCCCCCGTCTGCTCAGGGCCCCGGCATTTGCCCGGGTGCACCAGGTGCAGATGCCGGCCCTGCTGTGCGGCGTGCGTCCCTGCTTCTAGGGGGTGCAGCTGCCCCCCCACCCCACGGTGGGTACGCCCATGACGCCAGATGACCTGGCCTCCACAGTCACAAGACCTGAACCCAATCAAGATGGTTTGGGGTGAGCTGGACCGCAGAGTGAAGGCAAAAGGGCCAACAAGTGCTAAGCATCTCTGGGAACTCCTTCAAGATTGTTGGAAGACCATTTCCGGGGACTACCTCTTGAAGCCCATCAAGAGAATGCCAAGAGTGTGCAAAGCAGTTATCATAGCAAAAGGTGGCTACTTTGAAGAACCTAGAATATAAGACATATTTTCAGTTGTTTCACACTTTTTTGTTAAGTATATAATTCCACGTGTATTAATTTATAGTTTTGATGCCTTCAGTGTGAATGTACAATTTTCAAAGTCATGAAAATACAGAAAAATCTTTAAATGAGAAGGTGTGTCCAAACTTTTGGTCTGTACTGTATATCACATAGGAGTCATGAGATTGCTGCATATACATCACATAGGATACAACAAGACTGTAGTACATATCACAGGAGACACTGAGACTATTGAATATATATTACATAGGGTACACTGAGACTGCTGTTTATGCATCTCATAGGATACAGCGAGTTTGCTGTATACATCACCTAGGAAACACCGATACTGTTGTATATACATCACATAGGATACACTGAGACTTCTGTATATACATCACATAGGAGACAGCGAGACTATTGTATATGCATCACATAGGATACACTGAGACTCTGCTGCATATACATCACATAGTAGGTACTGAGACTGCTGTATATACATTTTCATAGGAGACACCAAAACTGCTTTATATACATCACATACAAGACACTGAGACTGCTTTATATATATATCACATAGGATACACTGAGACTGCTGAATTTACATCACATAGAACACATTGAGAATGCTGTATATACGTCACATAGGAGACACTGAGACTGCTGCATGTACATCACATAGGAGGTACCAAGACCACTTTATCTACATCACATAGGAGACACTGAGACTGCTGTATATACATCACATAGGAGACACTGAGACTGCTGTATATACATCACATAGGGTACACTGAGACTGCTGATTTACATTGTATAAGAGACACTGAGACTGAAGTATATACATCACATAGGAGACACTAGGGCTGGAATACATATATCACATAGGAGACACTGAGGCTGGACTACATACATCGCATAGGAGAAACTGGGGCTGCTATATATGCATCACATAGGAACAGGCTAGGATATATACATCACATATGAGACACTGAGGCTGCTGTATATACATCACATTGGAGACACTTAGGATAGCATATATACATCATATAGGATACACTTAGGCTGGTGTAAATACTTCACAATGGAAACATTGAGGCAAGTATATGTACATCACATAGGAGACACAGAGGCTGGTGTACATGCAACACATAGGAGACACAGAGGCTTGTGTATATGCTTCACATAGGAGACACTGAGACTGGTGAATACATCACATAAGATATACTGAAGCTGGTGTGCTTACATAACGCAGGAGCAGGATGTGAGCGCAGAGCAAGCTAATTCCACTTACAATGAACGTCCTGACGCTGGAACTAGCCACCCTCAGGGCATAATCCAGCATTGCGTGTGCAGCAGTCAGTAGTGCATGCTGGGTGTGCATGCCCGCACTCTAGGGAAACATTAAAGGGCCGGTGGCCAATTAGAAAGCTGCCCGAGGGCTGGAGCAAATGATGGGCTGTTTACATCTGGTCTATAGCAACCACAAGTGAGGCTTCTGGGCTTACTAAAGACAGATTTATTATTAATTTCAATGGAAACTGTATGAGTTTGACTTACTAGTCTGATTCTGTGCTCACACCTTCCAGTGCTTGCAGAAAGAATTTATTTATATTTCGTGGATTTGCAGGTCTGTAACAAAAAGATTTGTTAGACTAAAAAAGCAATATACTGAAGCTGAAAATATTTTATACCTAAAAACAAAATGATGTTCCATGGTTGAATAACCCAACCACCCTATTGGGGAATGCATTTTATCATAATCTATATTATAAAAAAGATTACTACATTTTTTAGTCATTACTGTACATGATTGCAGAAGTCTATTAATCACTCTTACATGCAGTATACAACTAACTGAGCAAAACCTGAGCGTAAACACTATATCAGCGTCCTGAACTGTGCATACATCTTCATTGATTGCTTGTTTGCTTGTACCACCTGTATTTTTGAAATCGTATACAAATGATGTCTTTGTTTTACTTTGTGTATTCCAACTATACACAGTGAGACAAAAAAGCATTTCCAGGTGCCCTACTAGTAATAATTGTTACACTGGATGGTTCTGATGGTAAAACAAAATGAAATAATAGGAAAATAACACTTCATTAAACACATAACACAGATTTACAATTTATTTGCATTTACTTCAAGGAATTGCCAAGTTTAGACAACACAAACCATATTTTATTAGATTATGGAGGTAAAAGAGGGGGATTCTCTGTTCATGACATCACTTTTTGTTCTCTGTATATTTTCTGCATTTTCCAATGTTTGCACAATAAAGTTTGCATTATTAACAAAAGCGCTGCACTTTTTAGTTTTGTAACAAATTGTATTTTTCAATGGCAATATTTCTTAACAATTAACATTACTTGTTTAATATTGTTGTTTACCATGGGGTGAAAATAACATAATTACTACAAATTGTTATGAATGGGGCAATGCAACATATGTAGAGTAATTTTTATGACTTAGTATCTTCTTTTGCCAAGCTCCTTAGCGCCTTAAAACACTGTACAAGAGTACCTAGAAGAATTGATGCTTTGATGCAATTTTGAAGACAGAGTGGTCACACCAAATATTGATATGATTTAGATTTTACTTTTTTGTTCATTCACTTTGCATTTTGTTAATTGATAAATATTAACCATTAACAGTTCTATTTTTAAAGCAGTCTACTGTGAAGCATTTTTACACACCTGCCTAAACCGTTTGCACAGTACTGTATATTCACAATCACAGCATTAAACATTGTGATACTTTTTGGAACGAGTTTTCAAATTAATTTGTTATGTCCTACATGCTCAGTTTTCATTTAGACATTAATATCAATTATAGCAGAACTCTTAACCCAAGATGAGCATTCTAGTGCTGACCAGATTCATCATAGATATCTGTAAATGAGGTGGAACAGAACAGATTCAGTCACTCAGTAATTAACCAATATACTTAATTAAATGTCATTAACAAAGTAATAAACTTGTTTATAGGAATGATAAAGGACAACACTATCTCATGCAGGATAAAAAATAAGACATAATGACACTTGGCTTGGCATGAAACAAAATCCTCACCACAAAATATGACTATTCTGCAAACAAGGGCATATGTGCCATGGAGGATACCAATGCGGCTATGAGAGAGCTCCTGGAGATAGGGTGCCCAGCTCAGACTGATCGCATTCCTTATTATTATGATAGGTGTGATATTGGTTTTGAATGAAAGCAGCCATGTTTTTCTCATCCTGTACAATATAAAACACCATTTATAATATTCTAGAATGACTATGTTGTTTCATCTTTGAAAAATATTGGGTTGGAGATGGAATTTTTATGCCTCGGCTGGAAGCCTCAGCTGGGGTCAAAGCAATTTATGATTGACATTTGACTAAAGATTTTGTTCTTGTGGTTTAATATAAAAACAATTGTATACATGGACTTGTATTTTAAGTCTGTACTTGGTCAAACCATAAAAACTAGTTCAATGTTATTTCAATGTTATTTCATCCAAATATTGCATTATAATATATATTCAATGTCATAACAATATACAGCTACTTGGTAGCCTGAGAGTATAAAGTCATATTCTAAGCCCACAGAACCATTTGCCTATGACACAGAGTAACATTCCTGGTTATTGACAGTAAACTAGGTGGGAGGATATAATCATCTGTAGCACCAGCTATTGACAGCAAATTTGTGGGACCCAAATTGAATCAAATTATGCAATAATATACAATATTGGGTCTAATCTGAACCTGGGAACAAATCAGACAGATTCTGGAGGAGCATACTTCATTTATTATTGCATATGTATATATTAGTTAAAAAAACGAGAGGCATTAAAAAGAAGGAGAAAGGAAATTGGGTCAAATGTAAGGATGGGCCCTTAGTACGTGGGACACTTTGGAATTATAGCTAAACCAGCAGTCCACTATGGAATGACTCGGATGAATTGGAAATAAGATGTTGTCTAACATCTCTCTTTCTGCACAGGGCTCTCTCTTGTTGCTGCAAGCTAGAGAATACAATTACCCAAAGCCTGGCAAGTGTTGTGCATGTGTCCTATTAAGTAGAAGACTCCTAGCAGCATAGTTTGTGGGTATTTTTCAATTATACAGCAGCTGTTGATAACTAATATCTATTAAAATGTAAAAAAAAAAAGCAAATCTGAAAGCTACTTGTCTGATGTTTGATGATGGGTCAACTTGTTATTACAGTGATTACATTTACCCCAAATAATTTCAACCTGTTAAAGGGATCCTGTCACCAGTTTTTTGCTTACAAACCCTGCCCATCAATTTAAGATCATGTGAATGGAATCCTACAACCCCTTTTTATCCTCAGAGATGCCTCTGTATACCTCAGAAAAGTGTTTTATACATGTAAATAATGCGCGATCTGATCCGATGGGTGTCTCCAGACTGCAATCAGAGCCGCACCGGTCCCTTCAAACGCCGCCTCTTCTCTCTGGATGTAAGTGTATGATGTCTTTATGTCTCTACATCATCGACACAGTGCCCAAAGTCTCGCTCCTGCGCAGTGGAATCACTGGCTGTTCAATAGGGCACAGTGAGGAGCGCCTGTGCAGATCTCCGATTCAACTGCGCCAACGCGAGACTTTGGGCACTGTGTGGATGACATAAAGACGTCATTCACTTGCATGCAGTTAGAAGAGGAAGCATTTGAAGGGAAAGGGGTGGTGTTTGAATGGACATGTGTGGTGCTGATCGCAATCTGGAACCACCCATCAGACCAGACCACGCAATTTACATGCAAGGCAGGGGGGGGGCAAGTATGAAACACTTTTTCAGAGCTATACAGGGGCACGTCTGAGGATATAAAGGGGTTGCAGGAACCCGTTCACGTGATCTTAAAAGTGATAGACATAGTTCATAATCAAAAAACCTGGTGTCAGGTTCCCTTTAAATCATATCTAGGTAGTAAAATAGTTTCTTTGAGATGTCCTTAGAGTTTAGTAAAAGAACCAACAAGTTTCTATATGTCATCTAAAGCTGTGGATAAGTAGATGTAAATGTAGAACAGAGAGTAGTAGATAGAAAACAGAACCTAGAGGTCAAACTTCTGGAAAGACAGAACTTAAAAAAGGAATACAAATATAGCTGCTGAGAAAGAAGAATAGAGTGCACAAATAATACAATGGCTAGGCTTACAAAGAGAAACTCAATTGTAAAAGACATTTTAATCCACAAGTCTTAGAAAAAGCATTTCTCTAAATGATTCCATATGCACTGGGTGACTACATCTGGGCATTCACTTTTGTTAGTAGTAATATCCAGGTATGTCACAAGTGCCTTTAGGCCCAATGTAAAAGGTGATATGCACAAAAGAAAGCAGTCTATGTTGGGAGTCTTAGCAATGTGATATCCAATGATCAGCAGATCATGAGAAGACCTTTTTTTATAAATAGTGATTGTTGAAAGCAACAACTTCTGAAAAATATGAGTAGTAAAAAATTGGATATTGATTAGTTCCTGTAGGCTACAATGACACTGCTCGATGCATATTGCCTTCATGGTTGATCATTTACGTCAATGTCAATGCAGTATGGTCTGCGACATGGTCTGCAAAATGTTCTGGATAGCTGGAGTAAAACAGTTTGATGAGTTCAAGGTAGGGTCAAGGTAAAAGACTACAACAATGGAGAGGAAAAACAAAAGTTACAGGACATGTATCCCAAAGGGACTATATTGATTAAGCCGCCCTGTTGCTTTGACATTCACCTAACTTTTTTTAATTCACCAGTATGCTCAAGATCAGGGGTCTCAAACTTGGCTGGGTATGTGGGCCGCTCATAGAAAAAATGTGAATTTGAAGGGCCACATTCTTTGCAGGACCATATTATTTTTTCTATACACCTTTTGATCATTTTTTTTAACATTTTTGGCTTGATTTTTATTTTATTTTTTTAAATGGCATTCATCGTATAGGTTATGGTTAGAGATGAGCGTTGTTCTACTCGAACTGTTCGCCAATCTCAAATTCGAGCTGTTTTGGGCGGTGTTCGAGCCGTTCGGCGAACACGAACAATTTGAGAAAAATTCGGCTGTTCGAGGTTATGTTCGATAACTGTTCGTGCACCAAAATCATAACTGGATTTTTTCTCAGTAATGATGAAAATTAATGTTAATACGCAGTTTGAGTGTACAGCGGGGTGGGGGGAGGGGCAGGGGATGGATCTCTGCAGGAACAATGAAGATCTCCATTTTTTTTTCTCTTTCCCGCATTTACAGTGGGGAGGTGCAATCTGTCAGCCTATCAGCAGCGCACACACGGAGCGAAGTGCTTTTTTTCACACAAGCAAGGGCATGTGTCATTGGCAGTGTATGTCACATGTCCTTGCCCTATAAGACCAAGCCATTTTCCCCGTCGCCACCATTTTCTCACTGCTGCAGCTGCGTGTTAGACGGCACCGCTGTTGCTGTGTGCGCTATACCTTGTTAATTTCAAGCCAATTTTCGCACAAATATACAGATAGCTTGGGAGTAGGGAATAGTTGTGATTGCAGTCCTTTTAAGGACTAGGTTACAGCATTTCCTACGACTTTTATCAGGCAGGTCTGTGCTCTTAAATAGATAGGTTGTGGGAGTAAAGACTAATTGTAATTGGAGTCCTTTTCAGGACTAGGTTACATCAGTTCCTATCAGTTTTTGCCAGGCAGGTCTGTGCCAGTGCTGTGCAAGTTTTTTTCACAGCATTTGGCTGAATCTAGCAAAGCTAATCCTTTTTGGCCTATTGCAGAGTGTGTTAGTCAGTGGAGTAGCCTATCTGTGTTGCAAGATATACCACCTGTGTATAGAATACCAATTTTTTTACTGCACCTAGTGAAGTAAAATCTTTTGGGCACAGCATCATTCTATTAGTCCATCTATACTGACCTCCATCAGGTTGCAAACTGAATCTAATTTTTTTCTGCATCTAGCTCTGAAAAAATATTTGGCCTTCTAGCAGTGTGTCGGACTTTCTCTATTAGTCCATCTATACTGACCTCCATCAGGTTGCAAATTCAAAATAATTTTTATCTGCATCTACAGTACCTCTGAAAAAATATTTGGGCTTCTAGCTGTGTGTGGGACTTGTTGTATTAGTCCATCTATACTGACCTCCATCAGGTTGCAAACTGAATATATTTTTTTCTGCATCTACCTCTGAAAAAATATTGGGCTTCTAGCTGTGTGTGGGACTTGTTGTATTAGTCCATCTATACTGACCTCCATCAGGTTGCAAACTGAATATATTTTTTTCTGCATCTACCTCTGAAAAAATATTGGGCTTCTAGCTGTGTGTGGGACTTGTTGTATTAGTCCATCTATACTGACCTCCATCAGGTTGCAAACTGAATATAATTTTTTTCTGCATCTAGCTCTGAAAAATATTTGGCCTTCTAGTAGTGTGTCGGACTTTCTCTATTAGTCCATCTATACTGACCTCCATCAGGTTGCAAATTAAAAATAATTTTTATTTGCATCTACAGTACCTCTGAAAAAATATTTGGCCTTCTAGCTGTGTGTGGGACTTGTTGTATTAGTCCATCTATACTGACCTCCATCAGGTTGCAAACTGAATATAATTTTTTTCTGCATCTAGCTCTGAAAAAATATTTGGCCTTCTAGCAGTGTGTCGGACTTTCTCTATTAGTCCATCTATACTGACCTCCATCAGGTTGCAAATTCAAAATAATTTTTATCTGCATCTACAGTGCCTCTGAAAAAATATTTGGGCTTCTAGCTGTGTGTGGGACTTGTTGTATTAGTCCATCTATACTGACCTCCATCAGGTTGCAAACTGAATATATTTTTTTCTGCATCTACCTCTGAAAAAATATTGGGCTTCTAGCTGTGTGTGGGACTTGTTGTATTAGTCCATCTATACTGACCTCCATCAGGTTGCAAACTGAATATATTTTTTTCTGCATCTACCTCTGAAAAAATATTGGGCTTCTAGCTGTGTGTGGGACTTGTTGTATTAGTCCATCTATACTGACCTCCATCAGGTTGCAAATTGAATATAATTTTTTTCTGCATCTAACCCAGCCGATAGTTTTGGCCTAATACCACAGTTTGGCCACTCAGCTCTGCTCGGTTACCATCCATTGTTTTTTTGTGCAAACAACTCCAGAGTTGTGAATTAGTTAACCACCAAAATGAGTGGAAAAAGGCCTGCTGCTGGTGGAAAGGGGAATAGGCGTGTTGGGAAGGGGAAAAAAGGTTGTGTCCGTGGGGTAGGTGTTAAAGCAACAGTAACATCTGCAGAAGAAAGACCATCTTCCAGCCAAACTAAAATGTCTACTTCTTTTAGCGGACAATGTGATAAGATCCCTTTCTTACGGCCACGCCAATCGCTACAAATTCCAGATGAGGCACAAAAACAGCAGGTGCTTCAACGGATATCAAGTGCTCCTTTAAGTGGGCTCTCCTCCACATCAACTTCAACATCACAAATACTCCAGTCCTCAAAGGTGTCACCCAAATCGCACTTGCTTCCTCACAGCTCCCAAATCTCCAGCTGCCCGTCTGAGTATGAGGTAGAACAGATGGTTGAGTCTGCAGAGCTGTTTACTCATACTATAGCCCGGGAATCAGAGGTCGACTCCAGCGCTTCTGTGAATCCAGATGAGGAAATGATCTGCACTGATGCCCAGAATCTTTATGAGTCGGATCCAGGACCAGACGCAGAAGGTTCTGACCATAATGTAGACCCTCATTCCCAAACTGTAACTCCTGTTGGTGGAGACAATGAGGAAGACGATGATAAGACTCAAATACCTGATTGGAGCGACAACTTTAGTTTTTTGTCAGGGCAGGAACAGGTTGGCTCTGAGGACAACGGGTGTGATAACACACAGGGTGATGATGATGAGGTTGGAGATCCCACTTACTGTCAACCCACAGTCAGCCAAGAGATGAGGTCAGCAGAGGAGGTGGAGGAAGATGCTAGTGACGACGAGGTCAGGTTGCGCCTTCCTGGACAGAGACGTAGTATTGGAAGCACATCAACAACTGCATCCTCAAACACAACTCTGCCTCTCACCACAAGTCGTGGTGGCTCTTCAGGTCGCATGGGTGCTAAGCCTTGCATAGCCTGGGCATTTTTTTCAGATCGATAAAGATGACCCAACTCGTGTTATCTGTAACATTTGTCAGCAAAAGCTAAGTAGAGGCCAAAAAATACATAGTTTGAGTACTTCATGCATGAACCGGCACATGGACATGAAGCATAAGTTGCAGTGGGAAGCTCAGTGTGCTACAATGCGGCCTAGCCGGCCGGGCCAACCACCGTCTGCCATATCTTGTGCATCCGCGGCCTCTTCATCCTCTGTGACTGGGGGGACAGCAGTCACACCTGTTTGGGGCGCAGACCTGCCACCTCTTTACCCGCAACAGCCAGCGTGATTGGCAGGTCATCATTTTCTTTGTAGGTGGTAACACCAGCTGGTGTTGAGCGCTGTCCGACATCGATAGCACCACCTTTGGATCAAGGCAACCTAACATGTCCGCCTGCATCTTCCTCACAGACCGGCAGTTTGCCGGGGACACCCTTATCAACCCCGTCTAAGCACAATAGCCAGCCCTCGGTCCCTCAGATGTGAACAAGTAAAAGACCATTTCCTCCTAGCCATGAGAAAGCTAAGAGGTTGAATTTCACCATCTGCAAGCTCTTGGCTACAGAAATGCTGCCTTTCCGCCTGGTGGACACAGAGGATTTTCGAGACCTTATGTCCGTCGCAGTGCCCCAGTACCAGATGCCCAGTCGGCACTACTTCTCAAAGAAAGGTGTGCCTGCGCTCCACCAGCATGTCGCACACAACATCACCGCTTCTTTGAGAAACTCTGTGTGTGACAGGGTGCATTTCACCACAGACACTTGGACGAGTAGGCATGGACAGGGGCGTTACATGTCGCTGACTGGGCACTGGGTAACTATGGTGACAGCAGGACAAGGGGCTGCTGTCCAAGTCTTGCCGTCCCCACGAGTTGTGCGTCAGTCCTCTTTATGTCAAAGTTCCTCCACTGCTTCTGCCTCCTCAACCTCCTCTCGGTCTTCCACCTGCACCCAAAGCCTGTCTGGTCATGCCACAAGCTTTCTAACAGCGCAGAAGGGATCCTGCACACCTCCTTACTATGCTGGCAGTAGGGCTCAACGTCATCAGGCGGTTTTTACTTTGAAATGTCTGGGAAATGTGAGTCACACAGCTGAGGAGTTGTGGTCAGCTCTGGAGAACCAATTTCATGAATGGTTGTCTCCACTGGACCTGAAACCAGGGAAGGCCGTGTGCGACAATGCTGCAAACCTGGGTGCGGCCCTTCGCCGGGGCAATGTCACACACGTGCCTTGTATGGCTCACGTGTTGAACCTGGTTGTCCAGCAATTTTTAGCCCACTATCCCAGACTAGATGGCCTTCTGCAGAGGGCACGGTCGCTGTGTGCTCACTTCCGCCGTTCGCATCCCGCAGCTCAGCGACTTACATCTCTACAGAAGTCGTTGGGCCTGCCACTTCACCGGCTAAAATGCGATGTGCCTACCCGGTGGAATTCAACTCTGCACATGTTGCAGCGACTGTGGCAGCACCGACAAGCCCTGGTGCAATACGTTCTGACGTATAGCCTGGGCCAACGAGATTCAGAGGTGGGGCAAATCACGCTGGAGGAGTGGTCTCAGATCAGGGACCTATGCACCCTTCTGCACAGTTTTGAAATGGCGACGAAGATGTTTAGTGCTGACGATGCCATTATCAGCATGACTATTCCGGTGATTTACATGCTGGAGCACATGTTAAACAGAATTCGGAGTCAGGTGGTGGCACAAGAGGAGGTGGAGGAAGTAGAGGAGGAGGAGTTGTATGCGGAAGGGCTAACATCTGCAAGGTCCAGATGGTCGGCAACACCAAGGCGGCAGGCATGTGAGGGTGGGGGAGATGGTTTTACCAGGGCGCATGGTAGCAGCCAAACTAGTGAGGAAGGTGCAGGAGCCCAGGAAGAAGTGGAGGATGAACTGATGGAAGACTCATCAGATGAGGGAGACCTTGATCACATTTCTGTTGTGCGAGGTTGGGGGGAGAGGACAGAGGAAGGAAGCATGATTGTTACCTCGCCACCAACACAACAGGGACTTGGTGCTCCTGGATGCGCAACACACATGAGTGCCTTCTTGCTGCACTACCTGCAACATGACCCTCGAATTGTGAGAATTAGAAATAATCCTGACTACTGGGTTGCCACACTGTTAGATCCCCGGTACAAAAGTAAATTTGCAGAAATTATTCCTGCCATAGAAAGGGATGCACGCATGCAGGAGTATCAGCAGAGACTGTTGCAGAATCTTACATGTGCTTTTCCACAAAATACCAGTGGTGCACGTAGTGAATCTCACAGTTCCAACTTGCCAACCGTGGGACCGTCAAGTGTTCAGCACTCAAACCGTAACAGAACCACAGTATCTGCTGGTAACATCAATTTTGCGGAATCATTTCACCACTTTTTTAGCCCATCCTTTGCAAGGCCACAGGAGACAAGAAGTCTGACACATAGTCAACGCCTAGAGACGATGGTACAGGAGTATCTTCAAGTAAACATTGAAGCCACGACTGTGTCACTGGACCCTTGCTCTTTTTGGGCTTCCAATCTGGATAAATGGCCGGAGCTAGCCACTTACGCCTTGGAGATCTTGTCATGCCCCGCAGCCAGCGTTCTGTCTGAACGTGTGTTCAGCGCTGCTGGTGGTGTGCTGACAGATAAGCGCACGCGGCTCTCCACTGATAATGTAGACAGACTCACGTTCATAAAGATGAACAAATCATGGATCCGAAACGACTTTTCTACCCCTGTGTCATCCTGGGGAGAGTAAAAGCTTGATGATTGGTTAAAATCACCCTACCAACCGTTTTAAGCTTTCAAATTACTAATCATGTTTATCTGTATCTTGACTGGAAAATAATTTGGGCTTTGTAGCAGTGTGCAGCACTGATCCTATTAGGCCATCTATAATAAGCTCCACCAGATTTAAAATTACTAATCATGTTTATCTGTATCTTGGCTGGAAAATAATTTTGGGGCTCCGAGATGCGCAAGACACATAAGTGCCTTCTTGCTGCACTACCTGCAACATAACCCTCATATTGTCAGAATTCGAAGTAATCATGACTACTGGGTTGCCACACTCTTAGATCCCCCAAACTTTTTGATCAACCTTTTCATTTTAATAAAGACCAAAAAAATGGTCATTTTTGAAATTATAAGCATTAGCAGGTTGTTAGAAACTGAAATCAAACAGTTTTCAACTCAAAACTTTATTGTAGGTGATGTTACATTTTCACATAGGACCCCTTGTTCGAAAGGAGCTTCTGAACTCTCTCGTCCATTGAATTTGTCAGGTTTTGGATGGTTTCTACTTCAATTGTTTTGCATGAGGACAGAATACCCTCCCAGAGCTGTTGCTTAGATGTTAACTGCCTCCCGCCATCATAGACACTCCTTTTAATGATGCTCCAAAGGTTCTGAATGGGGTAGAGGTCAGGGGAGCATGGGGGTCACACCATAAGTTTGTCCCCTTTTATGCCCATATCAGCCAGAGATGCAGATGTTTTATGTGCAGCATGAGATGGTGCATTATCATGCAGAAAAATGATCTTGCTGTGAAATACACGGTTCTTCTTCTTGAACCATGGCAGGAAGTGCTGTTTGAGAAAATCCACATACATTATGGAGTTCATCTTTAGCGCCTTCAGGGATCCTAAAGGGGCCGACAATCTCTCTCCCCATGATTCCAGCCCAAAACATTACTCCACCTCCTCCTTGTTGGCGCTGTAGCCGTGTTTGCGTGGGGTGTCCATCAACCAGCCATCCTCCACTCCATCCATCTGGACCATCGAGCGCTGCACGGCACTCATCCGTGAACAAAACAGTTTTGAAATCAGTCTTCATGTAATGTTTGGCCCACTGGAGCCGTTTCTGCTTGTGTGAAGTGGATAGAGGAGGTCGACAGGATGGCGTATGCACAGCTGCAAACCTCTGAAGGACCCTGCATCTTGTTGTTCAGGGGACGTTGGAGGCACCAGCAGCTTCAAAAACTTGTCTGCTGCTATGACAAGGCTTTCTTGCCGCTGCTCTTTTAAGCTGACGTAATTGCCTGTAGGAAAGAGTCCTCAATTTGCCCTTATCAGCACGCACACGTGTGTACTGTGAATCAGCTACATACTTCTTGATTGCCAAGACACTTCATCCTGATCATCGCACAATGTTGATTGTAGTCATGCCTTGACCTAAACACTCCACAATTTGTTGCTTCTCAGCAGCCGACACATCCTTTTTCTTTCCTATTTTGGCAGAAAATGTAGGCTGCTTAATAATGTGAGAGAGCCTTCTTAAGTAGTCTTGCCTTTCATTGGACACACCTGCCAAACTAATTAGCACAGGTGTCTGCAATTGCTTACAGTGATATAAAGAGCCCTCACACACATCACCATCAATGAGTTTAACTGACAAACAAACAAATTCTTCCCTTATCACTCCTAAACACTTTTTGCATAATAATTTGGAACGCAGTGTACATGTGCTTTTCCACAAAACACCAGTGGTTCACGTAGTGAATCTTACAGTTCTAACTTGCCAACCGTGGTCTGTATGGAATTGTTCAATAAAGGGCCCAAAATTAAGATAACATAGATGGGAGAGGTCTCTATGAATAGGAATTCCTAAGTATTTGATACCCTGTGAGGGCCAGGCAAAGGGAAAGTTGGACTGGATGGAATCCTATATGGATTTGGGGAGGGAGACATCGAGGGCCTCAGACTTCGCTGCATTGATTTTAAAATTTTACCATGTAACAAAGTGATCTATTTCAGCCATAACAGCAGGGATGGATATATGTGATTGAGTGATATATACTAGGACATCATCAGCAAATAGAGAGCACTTGTACTCGGTGCCTCCCACCTCAATCCACCTAATATTGGGGTTATGGCGAATTGATGAGAGCAGGTGCTCCGTCACTAGGATGTATAAGAGAGGGGACAGAGGACATCCCTGCCTTGTCCCATTGGTGATTGTGAAAGGTGATGAAAATGTTCTGACGCACCCCCTGGGCCTTGGGACACCCGGAGCCGGACCCTTTTTGGTGGATGCTGGTGGTTGTAGTCTTCGTGGCGGCGACCCGGTTCCGTGGCTCAGGGCGGTCAAACCAGTGGCGGAACTATTTATGTGGTTTTGATGTTTAAATGTCCGACTACGCCACCCGTGGATTGCGGTCAGAGTGAACCGCCGCTACAGGGCAGACCGCTGAGGCTGGTGTTGTGGGTGCAGCAGAGCGTAGCATAACTCCCCACGGGAGGAGTATAGCCTCAGGGCAGTGTATGCGGAGGATGGGGGTGATGGTGCAGGGCAGCAGCAGTAACGACACGGAGTCAGTGATGCAGTCCAGGGCCTTTACTCACAGTTCTTATTATCCAGACCACGTCTGCAGGTAACGGCTGCCCACGTCGTACTGTGCTCACCAGGTGAGGGGCTCAGACAACTCCCAGATAACTTTGGAGCACTTCACAGGACCCCCTTTGTGTGTCCTTTGTCTGGCCTTTCTTACCAACACTTCTGTCCGGCTGCCTCGGGCCTCCTCTTGGTAAACTTGGCGCCAGTTTCCCTGACCCTATGTGGTGCCTTCCTAGCGGGTGTAGCGAGGGGCTGCGCCACATAAAATGTCAGAGCCTCCGGTTTCTAGCTGAGGGTCGTTTCCTGCCTCCACTAGTTCGGGGACCGGTCTCCCCCTTTGGCCTGACCCCTCCACGCAGGTGGATTCGGGCGTGCGGTGGCGACTCGCCCGTCCGCACCCCTGGGATCCCTTCATTCCTCATTCCTGGAGCCTTCTCCGCTCCTCTTCCTTCCTTCTCCCTCTTCCAGGCCTGGGCCTCTGTTACTAGGCCCGCCTCCGGAGCAGAGCTCATGCAGAGTCCCTGCTCCCTGCCACTTCTGCTCAGACTTCTCTGCACTGAACTAAGATGGTGCCCACCTTTTATACTCCCTTCTCAATGCACCCAGGAACTGCTTCCTCCCTGCTCCTGCACTACAGGGTTCCCCTTCCTCAGTGTTCCCTCCCCCCACTCCAGCCAGGGACAGGGACTGTCGTGCCCATCTCAGGGGCATATTGGTCGCCCTGCCCCACGGCAATGTGGTGTAATGCATGCAGGTGTCGGGTCCTGATCCACACTCCATCCTTACCTGAGAGTGAGATATCACACCTCTGGGTGAGGTGCAATACGTCTGTAGCAACCGAGCCCTCAGGGTGCTACAGTTCCATTTATCTTCAGCCTAGGTGACGTATTGCGATACAGGGCCGTGATTTTGGCTATAAAAGGGTCCCCTAGACCCCTACCCCAAGCTTTTTAAGAGAATCATATATGGCGTGCCAGGAGACTCTATGGAATGCTTTCTCAGCATCCAACGAAAGTATCTAATTACAAATTTTTAACTGCATCTAGCCCAGGAAATACTTTGTGCCTAGTAGCAGTGTCTGCTAGTCAGCGGATTATCCCGGCTGTTAAGCAAGCTACACCACCTGTAGTTTAGACACTTAATTTTTTCAAAGGAAATGCTTTGGGACCATGGGATACTTAGTGAAGAGCATCAGGAGGCACCCCAAGGCATAGGGGCTGGGACTGGCAGTAGGATGCCTTGCGGTGGACAGCCGAGCTCGATCCTTATAAAAGCTTTTTAACTGCAGCAGCTTTAGTGGACGCTACTGGAGCTGGAATTACCGCGGCTGCTGGCATGAGACTTGCCCTCCAATAGATCCTTGTAAATGGATTTAAAGTGTATTCATTCAAATTAGAGAGACAATTTAAATTAAAAAGCTTAGAGCTGCCTCCACCACAGGGGGGCTCGCTCGACCCACCAGCGGACAGGCACCAGTATTGGGAGAGGGGGGCTGGCCGTCAGGGTTCACCGCGGCTCTGGCACAAACCCGGCGACACGGAGGTGGCACGGGCAGGAGCGGACTGGCCGTGTCGGCTTCTCACTTTTTGGATTTTAGAAGGGCATGACATGCCTATATCTGTGTCTCCCCCTCCTTTTACTCCTCCACCTCTTTTATTTTCGCATGACTATATGTACTTGTCACTTTTCCATGTGTTAGTTATGTCTTCTGAGCAGTTTGTCAGCTTTTGGACACCTTTGAAGATGTTTTCTATGTGTTTCTATGTGTTTTTGTTTGCCTGCCATTGGTTTTAACGGTGTTCGAAGGTGTTCGACGAACAGTTCGACGAACAGTTCGGCGAACACACGGGTGTTCGACGAACCGAACCGAACTCGAACACTACGGGGGTGGCTCAACACTAGTTATGGTACAGTTTTATAGCTTGAGTCATTACGGGTGCGGCTATAACAAACATACACTTTTTTGTTTACTTTAGTTTACACGTAAAACAGCATTTTTAGGTATATAAAATCATACTTTTTTTGATTTTTTTTTTTACAATTTTTATTTTCATTTTGTGTCCACTAATTGGCCATATACAGTCATTTTGTCTTATAATTAGCACCATATAGTAATTCTGACCAACATCTTATAGTAATGTCCCCCATCCTGGTTCCCATCTTATAATAATGTCCTCCATCCTGGTCCCCCTCTTGTAGTAATGTCTCCATTCTGGACAGCATCTTGTAGTAATGTACTCATCTTATAGTAATGTACCCATCCTGTTCACCATCTTGTAGTAATTTCCCCAATTCTGCCACGCTTCACATACACATAAAAAAAAAAAATCTTTTAACCTGACCACCACTCCCTCAGCAAACAGCATCCTCTTCTACTCCGCAGCCTGGGTAGCGCATGACAGTGATGTCACACACTGCCCGATGTCAGCAGCCAGCCTATGATTGACTAGTGGCTCGTATTGGTATTGCGGTGCAGAGAGCTGGTGTCTGCGCTGCAATACATTTCAGTTGAATGTGCGTCCAAGGACATAAATTCAACTGAAAAGAATCCCTGACGTCGGTGGCCCCCAGGACCAGGTCGCCATCATCACCGGAGCTCCGATGCCTGCTGGCCACGTGAAGCCGCCTCAGGGGCCGCATGTTTAAGACCCCACTCCAGATTATTATGCATCAATTCAAAGTAGATGTGGTAAAGAGACAGGGTGTACCTAGACGTGACCATCCTGGCCGCTTAGCGAGTGATGATCGACTATATGTTAATCCATTTTACAGACCTGTTTATACCTGCCAACAAAAATTGATGGGAACAGAACAATCGTTGATATGATTGTTATGTCTTGTGGTAAAGCGACTTGCTCGGCTCTTCCAGTGGCAGACACAGGACACACGTCTCGGGTTAACTTCCTGCTGGTTTATTTAGACTGCATAAGCTCCAGCAGGGTTCCACAAAAATAAACAGGCCCTCTCCGGGGTAACGGAAAAATGAAAGATAAAGTATAACAGAGTCCATAAGTGAGCGAGGATTCGCCTGCTCCAGGTAGCACAGTGAAGTCTCACCAATCACCAGTCCTTCAGTGTTGCTCTCTGGCTTCAGAGACTTGTCCCTCCAGGCCACACACTACAAAAAAAAACAGTGACTGAGCATTTAAACTTGCTGAGCCACACACTGAGGGGTGGTAGTGTTAATGGCTTCTCACCCTCTTTGCTATTCACAAAAAAAACACACCCTTTAAGTGAGTTAACCCCCAGCATATAACATGCTTGTAGAAAGTTTGTAGGTTTCAGTTCACACAGGCTAGCAGCCGGAGTGACACATACCTTCCCTCCTATATCACACCAGTGACTGTCACAGTCTCCATAGATCTTCCATAGATCTTCATATTGTTGGATGCATATGTGCAGTGTACCTGGAGCAATATGCTGCCGGTAATGATAATTTTTATGTCAGCATTAACAATCCAATGAGCCAACGAACAAGTGTTTTGCTTGTCAATAATTGCCAATGAGCGTTCTTATGACCATAGAAAATAAAGAAGGGAAAATCCAGCAACCGCAAGAATCTTTTCCTTGCAGTTGCTGGATTTTCCCCTCTTTTCCTATGGCTTTATTGCTCAGGAAACCAGCCTGATGCCTCCGTGCACTGCACCCTTATTCCAGGCATCTCTCACACCGATGAGTTGATGGTAGCTTTTTGTTTGTTCTTATGACCACTAGTTCATCACTTATCAGCTCATCTAATACAACATAACAACCAAAGAAAACACAGAACAGATTTATATACTGTAGGGGTAAGAAAGTGACTAAAGTGACAATTGTGCCCATGAAATGTGTGCATAAATGTGTTCTTAAGTCCTCTCTGTGGGCACAAATAAATGCAAGTATTTGGCTATGGAAAGCACCAGTTGAGTTTAATATAATTACGTCTCCAGTTCATGATGCTATAACATTGCTTAAATGTTTATTTACTTCAGAAAATAAAGCTCATTTATTTTCATTGTCATAGATTTTGACATGTTTCTTTTGTCTTTTTGCCTAGTCATCAGATTAGCATACTGAATCCCACGGTATAAGTAAGATGTTACATTGAGTTGACATCGGTCTATTCATTTGCTTTTGGATCTTTGTTGATTTCAACACTTTTAGCTGTATTTATGTGTTTACTGCAATAGAAATTTATACTTCAGTGGTTTATAAATTCCATGTCTTTTATATTACCTTACAGTTTGATGGTAGTTTTCAGATCATTAAATTTGATGATATTTACAAAACATAAAAGCCATTGAAATTCTGGAGGTAGTTCAAAAGAAATCAAGCCATGCAGATGGTATTATATGTGAGTGGAATGCTTTTGGTAACTAAGTCTATAAAGTTCAAAAATGAAAACTCTCTTCTAAATGTTTTTACAGAATAAAAAGCTCTATTTACAGTAAATCATAACTACTCTTAGCATGGCAAAGGGGGAGTTTCTTTGGCTATGGTAATGCCTATAAACATAAGTGTATGGATAACTACTGTAATCTCCCCCACGATACCAGGAATACTAAAATATTTTAGAGAAAGTAATTGTGCTCCAGTGAATAAAGACAAGACAAATCTTTCACCTTAACCGGTTGTCAAGTTTTTGTTCGATTAGTTCATTTTTATTACCATAGAACATTTTCTAACATACATCATAGCAAGGCAGCAACAACAATATGTTATGAATTCACAATATGATGTATTTTGGAACGGAAGAATTTCTATTTGTTGTTCTACCAATGATTACAACAGCTGCACACGCCACTCACTCATTAACATCGGAAAATCAATACTATATTTCACATACAGTATCAGTTAAAAGCTTGGACATATCTGTTCATGCACTTATTCTTATTAGAATGTGGATATTGTAAATTCAGACTGAAGGAACACATTTGAAAACAATGATTAAAGAAGCATATGAACTTGTTTTGAGCCAGGCAGGAAAAGGAATGACATTAGATAACTGTAAATGTATTGTAGCACCCTGAGGATTCGGCTGCTACAGGGGTATTGCACCTCAACCCAGAGGTGTGATATTCCACTCCCGGGTAAGGATGGAGTGTGGAACTGAGCTAGTAGGCTGCATGCACTACACACATCCCATTTCCGGGGAACAGACCGATGGTACTCCCACTAGAGAAATGTGCAGGTACGACAGTGTCTGTTCCTGGCTGGAGTGGGAGGGGGGTGGAACATCCCAGTAGTGTAGGGGCAGATAGGGGGAGCAGCCTGGGTAAAGTTAGGAGCTCATTGGGTGCTGGTCACCTGAGCTCACACATAGAGGGAGTATTTAAGGTGGGCACCATCTTAGATCAGGGTCAGTCAGCCACAGTCAGTCAGTCAGTCAGTTGTCAGTCTGTGAGACGTCAGTCTGTCTGAGAGCCTGAGAAGCAGAGGAGAAGAGAGAGAGACCCAGAGGCGCAGAGGGGACCCCAAGAGCCCATAAGAGAGCTAATAGGGTGAAGGGTCGGCAACAGGGTACCGGATCCCAAGCTGGCAGAGGCTACAGCACACCTTAGCCAGGAACCGGAGGTCGTGGGCAGGATCTGCCACGATCACCCACTAAATCCACCCGGAAGGCAGACCAAGAATAGGGTCAGGGAGCCCAGAGGAGGCTTGACCAACAAGAGGCCCGAGGGAGCCGGACTTAGGTGGATCCCTGGTGGGAACGGCCAGAAGAAGGGGGAGACAGAAAGGAGCTCAGGACCACACTCCGGAGTTGCCTGGGAGTTGACCGAGTCCAGGACCTGGTGGACGCAGCACGGCTTGGGTGGTCACTGCTGTACACAGTGACCCGAGCAACACCAGTAAGTAAAACCCTGGAACTGCATTTTATGTCTCTGAGTCTCCTTGCTGCACCTTCACAACCACCATCCTCCACGGCTGACCCCCTGAGGCTATACCCCTCCCGTTGGGGGTTATACTACCTAAGCTGCACTCACATCATCAGCCTCAGTGGACCCTGCTGCAGTGGCGGCCTTTTGACCGCAAATCAACGGGTGGCGTAGTCGACACAAAGAACTAATAACATCTGTAGGACTGCCACACTCTGAGCTTGACACCCTGGGCACGGACCGGGTCACAGCCACTCGGAGACTACAACCCCCATCTGATCCGGCTCCGGGTATCCCTAACAACACTGGCCCAGGGGGCGCGTCAGTATACTGATGAGTAGTGTTGAGCGATACCTTCCGATATCGTGAAATATCGGATCGGATTGGATCGGACCGATACCGAAAAAGTATCGGATATCGCCGATTCCGATACCGGAAACCAATGCAAGTCAATGGGACATAAATATCGGAATTAAAATAAACCCTTTCTTTCCTTGTAGGTTATTTCTACATGAAGGAAAACAACTAAGAATAATGTAGAATGTATTGGGGGAGGTGGGGGAGACAATAAAGGCATAGAGGTTTAGCCCAGTCAAATGGAATAGCAGGAATTACTATTTTTTTTATTATGTTCTGAGTTACGGAAATATTAACTATGTTAAGTATTTTTATATTTTGTCAGATATTTATGTTTCACTACTTCCATGCTCTTCACCTTCTTTTTTACTTCTCTCACACTTTCTCCTTCATCATCCTCAGCATCTTTTTCATCCACTTCTTCTTCACCTTCTTCTTCTTCACCTTCTTCGTATTATTCTTTTTTTTACATTCTTCATATTCTACTTCTTCATCTTCTTCATATTCTTCTTCTTCATCATATTCTTATTTGTGACAGGCATTCCTGTAGTTGTTATCTATAAAAGGTTGGACATTACACCTTTCGTTCTGCCCGTCACAAAAGATTTACAACAGGATTTGTCCGCGTTCAGTTTGGCCTGCAGCAGCAGGTCTTTTCCAGGGGCACCACGAGGAGGAACGGACTCACCCCCATACACTGCTTAGTCATCTTCTGCTTATATTTTAGATATTATCTTTTGCTCTGATTTTTAGTCTTATGCTTAATGTTCTTCCGCTTTTTGTTCTGCAGCTTCTTGTATTTCTGCTTCTTGGTTTTCTGTCTCTTGTTCTTCTGTATCTTGGTGCTTGTCTTCTCTTCTTTGTCTTCTTGGTCAACTTCTTCAGGGTCATCTTCTTGGTCTTCTTCGGGGTGGTCTTCAGGGTCGTCGTCTTCGGGGGTCCTCGTCTTCGGGGTCCTCGTCTTCTTCGGGTTGGTCTTCTGGGTCCTCGTCTTCGGGGTCCTCGTCTTCTTCGGGGTGGTCTTCAGGGTCCTCGTCTTCTTCGGGGTGGTCTTCAGGGTCCTCGTCTTCAGGGTCATTGTCTTCGGGGTCCTCGTCTTCTTAGGGTTGGTCTTCAGGGTCCTCGTCTTCAGGGTCCTCGTCAGGGAGATCCAGAGTGATTACCAAGAACCATTTCAAAAAGCTTGAACTTGTAAATGTAGCAGAAGGTACAAGAAAGCTGAGGAACTACCGAGGACCAGCTGACGGTACTGGAACCCGGATGGGTAGCAGAAGGTACAAGAGCCAATGGAACTACCGAGGACCAGCTGATGTTACTGGAACTCGGTTACTAAGCAGGAGGTACCTGTGCCAGAAAGCACTACCAAGGACCAGCAGACGTTGGTGGAACTTGGATACCGAGAAGGAGGCACCTAATCCAAAGGCACTGCCGAGAACCAGCTGACGGTACTGGAACCCGGATGGGTAGCAGAAGGTACCCATGTAAAAAAAAGTTCAAGGCCGTGAGCCGGCCACAGTTACCAAAACCCACAGTCCTACAGGGGGTGCTTGTCCTATTGGCACTATGGAACCAGCCTTCATTGCCAGATCCCGCAGCCCACATAGGAGTCACCTAAACTGCAGGCACCATAGAGTCGGCTAACCCGACCGCAACACGACAGGACAACGCATTGGAGGCAAAGTGACGTTGACACTACCCGGAAACAGCTGGCGTGCTGGAACCAGGCAGGGCAGGAGGGAGTACCCATGCCAAAGTCACTGCCAAGAACCAGCTGACGGTACTGGAACCCGGATGGGTAGCAGAAGGTACAAGAGCCAATGGAACTGCCGAGAACTAGCTGACGGTGCTGGAGCCCAGGGTAGATACTAAAAACAGAGGAGCCAGAGGTGTATTTGGAGGAGGTTTTAAATCCGTAGTACAGTGGATGTGGACAAAGCAGGAGAAATTGCCGTCCGCACAGCAGGGGAACAGCTGACGTTACTGAACCCCAATAACACGGCAGCAAGTGTTGACTGTGCAGACGGCACTTCCGAGCGCCAACTGGCGGTGTTGGAGCCCAGGGATAAGAATGAAAACAGAGGAGCCAGAGGTGTAATTGGAGCAACTTTAAAATGTGTAGTACAGTGGATGTGGACAAAGCAGGAGAAATTGCCGTCCGCACAGCAGGGGAACAGCTGACGTTACTGAACCCCAATAACACGGCAGCAAGTGTTGACTGTGCAGACGGCACTTCCGAGCGCCAACTGGCGGTGTTGGAGCCCAGGGATAAGAATGAAAACAGAGGAGCCAGAGGTGTAATTGGAGCAACTTTAAAATCTGTAGTAGTGAGAATGTGGACAGAGCAGGAGAAATTGCCGTCCGCACAGCAGGGGAACAGCTGACGTTACTGAACCCCAATAACATGGTAGCAAGTGTTGACTGTGCAGACGGCACTTCCGAGCGCCAACTGGCGGTGTTGGAGCTCAGGGATAATACTGAAAACAGAGGAGCCAGAGGTGTATTTGGAGGAGGTTTTAAATCAGTAGTACAGTGGATGTGGACAGAGCAGGAGAAATTGCCGTCCGCACAGCAGGGGAACAGCTGACGTTACTGAACCCCAATAACACGGCAGCAAGTGTTGACTGTGCAGACGGCACTTCCGAGCGCCAACTGGCGGTGTTGGAGCCCAGGGATAAGAATGAAAACAGAGGAGCCAGAGGTGTAATTGGAGCAACTTTAAAATGTGTAGTACAGTGGATGTGGACAAAGCAGGAGAAATTGCCGTCCGCACAGCAGGGGAACAGCTGACGTTACTGAACCCCAATAACACGGCAGCAAGTGTTGACTGTGCAGACGGCACTTCCGAGCGCCAACTGGCGGTGTTGGAGCCCAGGGATAAGAATGAAAACAGAGGAGCCAGAGATGTAATTGGAGCAACTTTAAAATCTGTAGTAGTGAGAATGTGGACAGAGCAGGAGAAATTGCCGTCCGCACAGCAGGGGAACAGCTGACGTTACTGAACCCCAATAACATGGTAGCAAGTGTTGACTGTGCAGACGGCACTTCTGAGCGCCAACTGGCGGTGTTGGAGCTCAGGGATAATACTGAAAACAGAGGAGCCAGAGGTGTATTTGGAGGAGGTTTTAAATCAGTAGTACAGTGGATGTGGACAGAGCAGGAGAAATTGCCGTCCGCACAGCAGGGGAACAGCTGACGTTACTGAACCCCAATAACACGGCAGCAAGTGTTGACTGTGCAGACGGCACTTCCGAGCGCCAACTGGCGGTGTTGGAGCTCAGGAATTACAGTTCAGGTGGTAGAAACATGAACAGAACAGGAGACCTGGATACTGTTGCCAACCAATTATTTATTCTGGAAGAGGACTGGCAAATTCATGAGAGATCCAGGCCTTGTTCATTTTGAGAAAAGTAAGCCGGTCAACGTTATCGGAGGATAGTCGCATGCGACGGTCTGTTAGTACACCACCTGCGGCACTAAAGACGCGTTCCGATAATACACTAGCAGCAGGGCAAGCTAGCACCTCCAGTGCATACTGACTAAGCTCTGGCCATGTATCCAGCTTACAGACCCAAAACTTGAAGGGAGAAGAGCCGTCTGGGAGTACACTAAGAGGGCAAGACATGTAGTCTGTCACCATCTGATGGAAACGTTGCCTCCTGCTGACTGGAGCCGTCTGTGATGGTGTAGACATTTGTGGCGGCGGGGACACAAAACTTTGCCACATTTCGGCCATACTGGTCTTGCCTTGTGCTGAGGCGCTGCTTCTGCTCCCTCTTTGTGCAGAGCTTCCTCCACTGCCTCGACGCACTGAGCTGCTTTGTAAAGCACTAGCAGCACTGCTCTCGGTTGGAATGGAGAACATGATGGAATGCACCAGTGCGTCTTGGTACTCCCGCATTTTACGCTCCCGGTTCAACGGTGTTATGAGGCTTTGTAAGTTGTCCCGGTAGCGAGGATCTAGGAGGGTGGACACCCAATAATCAGCCGTGTTGAGAATGTGGGCGATGCGGCGGTCGTTTCTCAGGCACTGCAGCATGAAATCAACCATGTGCTGCAGACTGCCAACTGGCCAAGAAACGCTGTCCCCTGCTTGAGGCGTGATCTCTGCCTGCTCTGCATCACCCCACCCTCGCTCTAGATACTGACTACTAGAGCATTGTGTACCTCCCTCCTCTGGAGATGTCTTCCTCATCCATTGACTCCTCCTCATCCTCCTCACAAAGTGTCCCCTGCCTAGGCCTTTGTGAGGAACCACGTTGCGCAGACTGTAGAGAAGCAGAAGGCATTTGTGACTCCTCATCCTCCACATCTTCCAAAACCTTGTCCCTTAGTGCTTGCAGTGTTTTTTCAAGCAGGCAGATAAGGGGGATAGTCATGCTGACTAGTGCATCATCTGCACTCGCCATCCGCGTGGAATAATCGAAGGCACGCAAAACGTGGCAAATGTCCTTCATAGAGGCCCACTCAGTGGTGGTGAAGTGTGAACGGCGCGCACTGCGACTTGTTTGCGCCTGCTGCAGCTGGTACTCCATTACTGCTGCCTGCTGCTCACACAACCTCTCCAACATATGTAACGTTGAATTCCACCTGGTGGGTAGGTCACATATGATGCGATGTTCCGGAAGACATAATCGGCGCTGCAGAGCTGCAATGCGTGATCTTGCATTGCTGGAACGCCGCAAGTGAGCGCACTCTATGCGGACCTTGTGAAGCAGTGCATCAAGATCCGGATAGTCCCTCAAAAAACTCTGCACGACCAAGTTGAGCACATGTGCCAGACATGAGATGTGAGTGAGGTTGCCTAGGCCCAGAGCTGCCACCAGATTTCGGCCATTGTCACACACTACCATGCCTGGCTGGAGATTCGCTGGCACAAACCACACGTCACTCTGCTGCTTGATGGCATTCCAGAGCTCCTGCGCTGTGTGGCTTCGATTCCCCAAAGAAATTAATTTTAATACGGCCTGTTGACGTTTGGCCACGGCTGTGCTCATATCGGTCATCATAACAGGTAACCGTTCACGGGTCGATGTGGAGGTAGACCGTGACGGCTCCTGCAGCGCTGATTCAGAGGAACTGGAGTATGAGGAGGAGTCAATGTGTACAGACTGGATTCCTGCAATCCTTGGAGTTGGCAGAACACGTACAGCGCCACTCTCAAGATCTGTACCTGGCTCCACAACATTTACCCAATGGGCAGTGAGGGAAAGGTATCGTCCCTGTCCATGCTTACTGGTCCACGCATCAGTGGTCAGGTGGACCTTGCTACTGACGGCGTTTTGTAGCGCATGTTTAATTTTTCCCTCCACATGATGTTGCAGGGCAGGGACGGCTTGCCTGCTGAAATAAAAGCGGCTGGACACGTTGTATTGTGGGACTGCCAATGCCATAAAGTTACGGAATGTGTCAGTCTCCACCAGCCTGAATGATAGCATTTCAAGGGCCAGTAGTTTAGCAATGCCAGCATTCAGAGCCTGTGCTCGGGGGTGGTTTGCCGAGTATGGGCGCCTTTTCTCCCATGCCTGTGCTAACGATGGCTGTAGACTGGCCTGGGAGTGTGAGGATGACTGGGAAAGTGGTGCTGTGGGTGGAATTACACTGTGTCTCTGTACAACAGTGCCAGAGATTCTTCCATGGCGATCCTGTGAGGAAGCCGAACCAGCTGTGTGTGAGCTGGAGGAAGAGGCTACAACATGAGCTGAAGAGGTGGTAGGTGGCGCTGTAGGTTGGCCTAGGTCTTCAGTGTGTTTTTGTAACTCCACCACGTGCTTGGTCCGCACATGTTTCCACATATTTGTGGTATTGAGGTTGCTGACACTTTTCCCTCTTTTCACCTTCTGATTACACAGCTTGCATTTGACAAAGCAAATGTCATCTGCAACTGTGTCAAAAAAGGACCAGGCACTGCAAGTCTTGGGAGCGCCCGCTTTGGATTTTGGAAGAGCCATGCTCCTAATGGGTGCCGAAGTGGAGGCTACAGGCAACCAAGTCTGCCCCCTCCCTCTCCCTCCTTTTTGGGCCGTTCGGGGAATCTCTTCCTCAGAGCTGCTCCCACCACCTTCCTGTCCCTCACGCCATGATGGGTCAAGGACCTCATCATCTACACCACCCTCTTCAAACAACTGCTTCTCCTGGGTAGTCTCGACAGCACAGTACGCACCAGAAAGTGGCACCTGAGTCTCATTATCAGATGCGTACTGAGGTGTGCTGCTGACCATAGGCACTGGCCCACCCGCCTCTTCAGATTCAGAGAGACAAAACGGTTGCGCATCACTGCATACTACCTCTTCTTCAAATTCTCGAATTCTGCTTGGCTGGCCCCCTCTTTCCAAGCCAAGAGATTCAGAGAACAGAAGTAGAGATGGCTCCTGTCCAGGGCTCTCTGACTGCCTGGGAAATTTGGCAGGTGGTGAAGAGACAGATGGGTGCTCTTCAGTGCTCAGGACCTGAGAGGATCTGGAACTAATTGAAGTCGATGCGTTAGCTGCCATCCATCCGACAACGGCTTCAATTTGGTCCTCGCGCAGCAGTGGGGTACGGCTAGCTCCTACAAAGCTGCGCATAAAGGACTGTTCCCTGGTAAAACTGGGGGATGCTGAGTCACTGGTGCCCGCAGCAGGCACAGAATCCCCACGTCCTCTCCCTGCAGGCACAGAATCCTCACATCCTCTCCCTGCAGAAACTCCACGCCCACGCCCACGACCACGACCACATGCCTTACTCCCTGCCTTCTTCATCTTGGTAGACTGATAAAGATAGGCAGAAAAGTACTAAGGGCTTAGTGTGCTTATTCCTGAACAGCTGCTAACAGGTATAAGAAACACTAATTTTATAAAGTGTGGACTAGACTTTAATATGAGCTAATGTGGCCTACACAACTGTAAAGTGGAGTGTTTGGTGAACTTTATTTAGGGTTTTTTTTGTCACAAAAAGACTCTGGATGTGCCTAAAGATGTAATAACGATAGTATCACAAACTTTTTGTAGCTATTACAATGTAGGAAGGTAACCTACAATGCAATAGATGAGGCTGCAAAAAATAGGCTAATACTAATCTGGCTGGGGCTGCAGGGCCCAATGCTGCAGAAAGGCTCCTCTATCTACTCCTATATAGTGTGTTTGGAATCAATTTAGCTGAATACGGATGGAACCACCACACTAATAGGAGATATCAGGAAAAATTATGAATTGGCAATAAAGGACAATGTATGAGGCAGTGACACACACTGAGTGCACTACAACCAGACGGGGTTGAAGCACACACTACAGGGTGAGCTGCACTCACACACCAGACCTTGCAGACAGCGGTGAACAGTACAGATGCAGAGCACTGTGCACTAGCGCTGCAAGACCAAAAAAATTTCTCTATCTACTCCTATATAGTGTGTTTGGAACCAATTTAGCTGAATACAGATGGAACCACCACACTAATAGGAGATATCAGGAAAAATTATGAATTGGCAAAAAAGGACAATGTATGAGGCAGTGACACACACTGAGTGCACTACAACCAGACGGGGTTGAAGCACACACTACAGGGTGAGCTGCACTCACACACCAGACCTTGCAGACAGCGGTGAACAGTACAGATGCAGAGCACTGTGCACTAGCGCTGCAAGACGGAAAAAAATTTCTCTATCTACTCCTATATAGTGTGTTTGGAACCAATTTAGCTGAACACAGATGGAACCACCACACTAATAAGAGATATCAGGAAAAATTATGAATTGGCAAAAAACGACAATGTATGAGGCAGTGACACACACTGAGTGCACTACAACCAGACGGGGTTGAAGCACACACTACAGGGTGAGCTGCACTCACACACCAGACCTTGCAGACAGCGGTGAACAGTACAGATGCAGAGCACTGTGCACTAGTGCTGCAAGACGGAAAAAAATTTCTCTATCTACTCCTATATAGTGTGTTTGGAACCAATTTAGCTGAATACAGATGGAACCACCACACTAATAGGAGATATCAGGAAAAATTATGAATTGGCAAAAAAGGACAATGTATGAGGCAGTGACACACACTGAGTGCACTACAACCAGACTTGGCTGAAGCACACACTACAGGGTGAGCTGCACTCACACACACAGACCTTGCAGACAGCGGTGAACAGCACAGGGAACTGTGCACTAGCACTGCAAGGCACAGTGATTTAGAAAGTAGCTTGGGTAAAGCAGTATAGAGCAAATAGGTAGCTAAAACTGTCCCTCAGAACAACAGCGTCCTATCCCTAACTGAATTCACAGCAGAGTGAGCTCAAAATGGCGGCGGCGGCTTTTATAGTGCATCATGACATCATTTCAGCAGCCAATCACAGCCATGCCATTAGTTAAGATGCCTACATGCCTAACAGGATGTGCCCACACTTCTTAGGATCCTCATTGGCTGAATAAAATGAAAATGGCTCATTGCATTATGGGAACTTCCGATTCCGGTATACGATATTGCAAAAGTATCGGAATTAAGTATCGGAATTCCGATACCGCGAATATCGGCCGATACCCGATATTTCAGTATCGGAATGCTCAACACTACTGATGAGTCAAAATTAGAAATTTTGGTAACAACCGCCATGTTACCACATGTAGACATGCTGTTCAGTGTATTTTTGAGAATTGGGCCTAAATAAAAAAATATTAAAAAAAAAATGGCCATGACAGGGTAAAAATCAGCGTCACAAGAATAAAGGATAAAATAAACGTACGGCTCACCTCCCAGCTCTTTGGGTGCAAGTACTAAACTCGAAAGGCCTGGTGGAAATATAAGGGGATGGTGTGTGGTCCCTTTAAATTGTTCATACATACCTAGAATGTAAGATGGGAATCCCTGGCAACATACTGGGAGCCCACCTGTGCAGTTTGATGTATTTTTACCTTTATACTTGTATGTCTGCCTTTAAAGGAAACCTGTCAGGTCACCCATGCCCTCCAACCCAGCAGCATTCACCTATGTATGGCTAAATTCCCTTTCTAACCAACCTTGTATAATGTTATTCAGTTTAATTAATGTTTTAGAAAAAGCATTTATAATATATTTCCGCTTTTCCTATGCTAATTAGGGCTTTGACTATTCGTTAGTTCCCCAGAATAGTCAGCCCTCTTTCCATGTTATGATGCCCTTGTGGCAGTGAGAACACAATTTGCTCAAACCTGCGTGATCTCCAGCTCATGCAAATGTTGCCCATTCTCGCCGCTCATTTTAACAGTGTCACTGCGCCTCTGTAGCCCGGTGGACGCTTCCCAGCTTCAGAGGTACACGGCGTATGACCGTAAGTTCAGAGAGGTAAAATATTTTTAATACTGGTTTGGCAGGTGGAATACCAGTCAGAGTAGCACAATCTGCAAATGTTAGTCAGACTTGGTAGACAGAGGTTGAATACACTTATACTCACGATGAATTTCACTCTATAGCTGGACTCACAAAAGACTCATTTTATTTATTAGGCTTATAATAATAATAATTTTTATTTATATATCGCCAACATATTCCGCTGCACTTTACAATTAAGCGGGGACATGTACAGACAATAAATTCAATACAAGGTAAGACAGTTTAAGCAGTTACATTAGGAGTGGGGTCCCTGCTCGCAAGCTTATAGTCTACAAGGAAATGGGGGGCACAATAGGTGAAAAGTGTTTGTTCTTTCTAGTCTGGCAATTATAATAAATGGGGATTTTCGTATAAAGCTGCATGATTCGGTCATCAGCCCGTATGCTTAAGTGCAATAATCAAGTATCGCGTGCAGTTATCATGTGCATGGAGGGTGTAGAGACAGATAAACAGTAGGGAGTAGATTCTGAATAGTATTTTTGAGGGAACAGCGGAAAGTTAGTTTACTGGGTATTTGAGGTGATAGCCTTGTTTAAAGAGATGGGTTTTTAAAGCACGCTTGAAGACGTGGGGGCTAGGAATCAATCAAATCGTCTGTGGTAGTGCATTCCAGAGAACTGGCGCAGCACGAGAGAAGTCTTGGAGGCGGAGATGCGAGGTTCGGATTATGGGGGATGTTAGTCTTAGGTCATTTGTGGAACGGAGGGCACATGTAGGGTGATAGACAGAGATGAGAGAGGAGATATAAGGTGGTGCAGAACTGTGGAGAGCTTTGTCAGTGAGAGCAATGAGTTTATATTGGACCCTGTAGCGAATGGGTAACCAGTGTAATGACTGCCACAAGATGGAGGCATCAGTGAAGAGGCTGGACAGAAATACAACCCTGGCTTCCGCATTCAGGATGGATTGGAGAGGAGAAAGTTTGGTAAGAGGGAGACCGATCAGAAGAGAGTTGTAGTAGTCCAAGTGAGAGTGAATAAGAGCAGCAGTAAGAGTTTTAGCAGTTTCAAAGGTGAGAAAAGGTCGGATTCTGGAGATGTTTTTAAGACGCAGGTGACAAGATCGAGTGAGTGATCGGATATAGGGAGTAAAGGAAAGCTTAGTTTTGAATATGACCCAAAGGCAGCGGGCGAGCTGCTTGGGGGTTATGGTTGATCCCTCCAAGGTAATTTCGATGTTAGGTAGAGTTAGGTTAGTAGAGGGGAGAAACACAATAAGTTCAGTTTTGGAGACATTCAGTTTAAGATAAAGGGAGGACATGATGTTAGAGACAGCATACAGACAATCCTTGGTATTTTGCATTAGAGTAGGGGTGATGTCAGGGGAAGAAGTGTATAATTGGGTGTCATCAGCATAGAGATGATACTGGAACCCAAATCTGCTGATTGTTTGTCCAATAGTGGCAGTGTATAGAGAGAAGAGAAGGGGGCCTAGGACTGAGCCCTGCGGGACCCCGATAGTAAGGGGACAAGGAGAGGAAGAGGAGCCGGCAAAGGATACAGTGAAGGAGCGGTCAGAGAGTTAGGAGGAGAACCAGGAGAGAACAGTGTCCTTGAGGCCTATAGAGTGGAGCATAGTGAGGAGGAGCTGTTGATCCACAGTGTCAAATGCGGCAGAGAGATCCAGGAGAATCAGCAGGGAGTAGTGACCATTAGATTTAGCTGTTAGTAGATCATTATACAACTACTAGATGGTGGCCCGATTCTAACGCATCGGGTATTCTAGAATATGTATGCGGCCGACCGGGCGCGACTAATCTGCGAAGCAGTATTTAAATGGGTTGTGCACTACTTTAAATTAACCCCCCAATGTATCCCCCCGGGGCCCCTAATGAATTTTGGGGGAGCGAGGCCGCCGGTCTGAGTACTTCTGCTGCGAGCAGCCGGGAGATGACCGGTTAGCACAGGGTGAGCGGGTGAGCGTGTGAGGGTGGGAGCATCTGAGGGTGAGCGTCTAAGGGTGTGAGGGTGAGCGTGAGCGTCTGAGGGTGAGCGTCTGAGGGTGAGCGTCTGAGGGTGTGAGGGTTTGAGGGTGAGCGTCTGAGGGTGAGCGTCTGAGGCTGAGGGTGTGCGTGTGAGGGTGTGCGTGTGAGGGTGAGCGGTTGCGTGTGCGGGTGTGAGCATGTGAGGGTGAGCGTGTGAGGGTGAGCATGTGAGGGTGAGCGTGTGAGGGTGTGCGTGTGAGGGTGTGCATGTGAGGGTGTTCGTGTGCGTGTGAGGGTGAGCATGGGAGCGTGTGAGGGTGAGCGTGGAAGCGTGTGAGGGTGAGCGTGTGAGGGTGAGCGTGTGAGGGTGAGCGTCTGAGGGTGAGCGTGTGAGAGTCTGAGGGTGAGCGTCTGAGGTTGAGGGTGTGCGTGTGCGGGTGTGCGTGTGAGGGTGAGCGTGGGAGCGTCTGAGGGTGAGCGTGGGAGCGTGTGAGGGTGGGAGCATCTGAGGGTAAGTGTCTGAGGGTGTAAGGGTTTGAGGGTGAGCATCTGAGGGTGAGCGTCTGAGGCTGAGGGTGTGAGTGTGAGGGTGTGCGTGTGAGGGTGAGCGGGTGCGTGTGCTGGTGTGAGCATGTGAGGGTGAGCGTGTGAGGGTGAGCGTGTGAGGGTGAGCGTGTGAGGGTGTGCATGTGAGGGTGAGCATGGGAGCGTGTGTGGGTGAGTGTGGAAGCGTGTGAGCATGGGAGCATGTGAGGGTGAGCGTGTGAGGGTGAGCATGTGAGGATGAGCATCTGAGGCTGAGGGTGTGCGTGTGAGCGTCTGAGAGTGAGCGTGTGAGAGTCTGAGGGTCAGCGTCTGAGGTTGAGGGTGTGCATGTGAGGGTGAGCGTGTGAGGGTGTGAGCGTGTGAGGGTGAGCGTGTGAGAGTGAGCGTGAGCGGGTGAGGGTGAGCGGGTGAGCATGTGAGGGTGAACGTGTGAGGGTGAGCGCGTGAGCATCTGAGGGTGAGCGTCTGAGGGTGAGCGTCTGAGGTTGAGGGTGAGCGTGTGAGGGTGTGAGAGTGTGAGGGTGAGCATGTGAGGGTGAGCGTGTGAGGGTGAGCGGGTGAGCGTGAACGTCTGAAAGTGAGCGTCTGAGGGTGAGTGTCTGAGGGTGAGCGTCTGAGGGTGTGCGTGTGAGGGTGTGAGGGTGTGAGGGTGCGCGTGTGAGGGTGAGCATGTGAGGGTGAGCGTGTGAGGGTGACCGTGTGAGGGTGTGCGTGTGAGGGTGTGTGTGATGGTGTGAGCGTGTGCGAGTGTGCGTGGGAGTGTGTGAGGGGGAGCGTGGGAGCGCGTGAGGGGGAGCGCGTGAGGGTGAGCGGGTGAGGGTGAGCGGGTGATGGTGAGCGTGTGGTCGTGAGCGGGTGAGGGTGAGCGTGTGAGGGTGAGCATCTAAGGGTGAGCGTCTGAGGGTGAGCGTCTGAGGGTGAGGGTGAGCATCTGAGGGTGAGCGTCTGAGAGTGAGCGTCTGAGGGTGAGGGTAAGCGTGTGAGGGTGTGAGCGTTTGAGGGTGTGAGTGTTTGAGGGTGAGTGTGTGAGGATGAGCGTGTGAGGGTGAGTGTGTGCAGGTGTGAGGGTGAGCGTGTGAGTGTGTGAGGTTGAGAGTGGGAGCATCTGAGGGTGAGCGTGGGAGTAGAGATGAGCGTTGTTCTACTCGAACTGTTCGCCAATCTCAAATTCGAGCTGTTTTGGGCGGTGTTCGAGCCGTTCGGCGAACACGAACGATTTTAGAAAAATTCGGCTGTTCGAGGTTATGTTCGATAACTGTTCGTGCACCAAAATCATAACTGGATTTTTTCTCAGTAATGATGAAAATTAATGTTAATACGCAGTTTGAGTGTACAGCGGGGTGGGGGGAGGGGCAGGGGATGGATCTCTGCAGGAATAATGAAGATCTCCATTTTTTTTTCTCTTTCCCGTATTTACAGTGGGGAGGTGCAATCTGTCAGCCTATCAGCAGCGCACACACGGAGCGAAGTGCTTTTTTCACACAAGCAAGGGCATGTGTCATTGGCAGTGTATGTCACATGTCCTTGCCCTATAAGACCAAGCCATTTTCCCCGTCACCACCATTTTCTCACTGCTGCAGCTGCGTGTTAGACGGCACCGCTGTTGCTGTGTGCGGTATACCTTGTTAATTTCAAGTCAATTTTCGCACAAATCTACAGATAGCTTGGGAGTAGGGAATAGTTGTGATTGCAGTCCTTTTAAGGACTAGGTTACAGCATTTCCTACGACTTTTATCAGGCAGGTCTGTGCTCTTAAATAGATAGATTGTGGGAGTAAAGACTAATTGTAATTGCAGTCCTTTTCAGGACTAGGTTACATCAGTTCCTTTCAGTTTTTGCCAGGCAGGTCTGTGCCAGTGCTGTGCAAGTTTTTTGCACAGCATTTGGCTGAATCTAGCAAAGCTAATCCTTTTTGGCCTATTGCAGAGTGTGTTAGTCAGTGGAGTAGCCTATCTGTGTTGCAAGATATACCACCTGTGTATAGAATACCAATTTTTTTACTGCACCTAGTGAAGTAAAATCTTTTGGGCATAGCATCATTCTATTCGTCCATCTATACTGACCTCCATCAGGTTGCAAATTGAATATAATTTTTTTCTGCATCTAGCTCTGAAAAAATATTTGGGCTTCTAGCAGTGTGTGGGACTTGTTCTATTAGTCCATCTATACTGACCTCCATCAGGTTGCAAACTGAATATAATTTTTTTCTGCATCTAGCTCTGAAAACATATTTGGCCTTCTAGCAGTGTGTGGGACTTTCTCTATTAGTCCATCTATACTGACCTCCATCAGGTTGCAAACTGAATATATTTTTTTTCTGCATCTACCTCTGAAAAAATATTGGGCTTCTAGCTGTGTGTGGGACTTGTTCTATTAATCCATCTATACAGACCTCCATCAGGTTGCAAACTGAATATAATTTTTTCTGCATCTACCTCTGAAAAAATATTTGGGCTTCTAGCTGTGTGTGGGACTTGTTCTATTAGTCCATCTATACTGACCTCCATCAGGTTGCAAATTAAAAATAATTTTTATCTGCATCTACCTCTGAAAAAATATTTGGGCTTCTAGCTGTGTGTGGGACTTGTTCTATTAGTCCATCTATACTGACCTCCATCAGGTTGCAAACTGAATATAATTTTTTTCTGCATCTAGCTCTGAAAAAATATTTGGCCTTCTAGCAGTGTGTGGGACTTTCTCTATTAGTCCATCTATACTGACCTCCATCAGGTTGCAAATTAAAAATAATTTTTATCTGCATCCAGCTCTGAAAAAATATTTGGCCTTCTAGCAGTGTGTGGGACTTTCTCTATTAGTCCATCTATACTGACCTCCATCAGGTTGCAAATTAAAAATAATTTTTTGTCTGCATCTAGCTCTGAAAAAATATTTGGCCTTCTAGCAGTGTGTGGGACTTTCTCTATTAGTCCATCTATACTGACCTCCATCAGGTTGCAAACTGAATATATTTTTTTCTGCATCTACCTCTGAAAAAATATTGGGCTTCTAGCTGTGTGTGGGGCTTGTTCTATTAATCCATCTATACAGACCTCCATCAGGTTGCAAACTGAATATAATTTTTTCTGCATCTACCTCTGAAAAAATATTTGGGCTTCTAGCTGTGTGTGGGACTTGTTCTATTAGTCCATCTATACTGACCTCCATCAGGTTGCAAATTAAAAATAATTTTTATCTGCATCTACCTCTGAAAAAATATTGGGCTTCTAGCTGTGTGTGGGGCTTGTTCTATTAATCCATCTATACAGACCTCCATCAGGTTGCAAACTGAATATAATTTTTTTCTGCATCTACCTCTGAAAAAATATTTGGGCTTCTAGCTGTGTGTGGGACTTGTTCTATTAGTCCATCTATACTGACCTCCATCAGGTTGCAAATTAAAAATAATTTTTTGTCTGCATCTAGCTCTGAAAAAATATTTGGCCTTCTAGCAGTGTGTGGGACTTTCTCTATTAGTCCATCTATACTGACCTCCATCAGGTTGCAAACTGAATATATATTTTTTCTGCATCTACCTCTGAAAAAATATTTGGGCTTCTAGCTGTGTGTGGGACTTGTTCTATTAGTCCATCTATACTGACCTCCATCAGGTTGCAAACTGAAAATAATTTTTTGTCTGCATCTAGCTTTGAAAAAATATTTGGCCTTCTAGCAGTGTGTGGGACTTTCTCTATTAGTCCATCTATACTGACCTCCATCAGGTTGCAAATTAAAAATAATTTTTATCTGCATCTACCTCTGAAAAAATATTTGGGCTTCTAGCTGTGTGTGGGACTTGTTCTATTAGTCCATCTATACTGACCTCCATCAGGTTGCAAACTGAATATAATTTTTTTCTGCATCTAGCTCTGAAAAAATATTTGGCCTTCTAGCAGTGTGTGGGACTTTCTCTATTAGTCCATCTTTACTGACCTCCATCAGGTTGCAAATTAAAAATAATTTTTATCTGCATCCAGCTCTGAAAAAATATTTGGCCTTCTAGCAGTGTGTGGGACTTTCTCTATTAGTCCATCTATACTGACCTCCATCAGGTTGCAAATTAAAAATAATTTTTTGTCTGCATCTAGCTCTGAAAAAATATTTGGCCTTCTAGCAGTGTGTGGGACTTTCTCTATTAGTCCATCTATACTGACCTCCATCAGGTTGCAAATTAAAAATAATTTTTATCTGCATCTACCTCTGAAAAAATATTTGGGCTTCTAGCTGTGTGTGGGACTTGTTCTATTAGTCCATCTATACTGACCTCCATCAGGTTGCAAACTGAATATAATTTTTTTCTGCATCTACCTCTGAAAAAATATTTGGCCTTCTAGCAGTGTGTGGGACTTTCTCTATTAGTCCATCTATACTGACCTCCATCAGGTTGCAAACTGAATATATTTTTTTCTGCATCTACCTCTGAAAAAATATTTGGGCTTCTAGCTGTGTGTGGGACTTTCTCTATTAGTCCATCTATACTGACCTCCATCAGGTTGCAAATTGAATATAATTTTTTTCTGCATCTAACCCAGCCAATAGTTTTGGCCTAATACCACAGTTTGGCCACTCAGCTCTGCTCGGTTCCCATCCATTGTTTTTTTGTGCAAACAACTCCAGAGTTGTGAATTAGTTAACCATCAAAATGAGTGGAAAAAGGCCTGCTGCTGGTGGAAAGGGGAATAGGCGTGTTGGGAAGGGGAAAAAAGGTTGTGTCCGTGGGGTAGGTGTTAAAGCAACAATAACATCTGCAGAAGAAAGACCATCTTCCAGCCAAACTAAAATGTCTACTTCTTTTAGCGGACAATGTGATAAGATCCCTTTCTTACGGCCACGCCAATCGCTACAAATTCCAGATGAGGCACAAAAACAGCAGGTGCTTCAACGGATATCAAGTGCTCCTTTAAGTGGGCTCTCCTCCACATCAACTTCAACATCACAAATACTCCAGTCCTCAAAGGTGTCACCCCAATCGCACTTGCTTCCTCACAGCTCCCAAATCTCCAGCTGCCCGTCTGAGTATGAGGTAGAACAGATGGTTGAGTCTGCAGAGCTGTTTACTCATACTATAGCCTGGGAATCAGAGGTCGACTCCAGCGCTTCTATGAATCCAGACGAGGAAATGATCTGCACTGATGCCCAGAATCTTTATGAATCGGATCCAGGACCAGACGCAGAAGGTTCTGACCATAATGTAGACCCTCATTCCCAAACTGTAACTCCTGTTGGTGGAGACAATGAGGAAGACGATGATGAGACTCAAATACCTGATTGGAGCGACAACTTTAGTTTTTTGTCAGGGCAGGAACAGGTTGGCTCTGAGGACGACGGGTGTGATAACGCACAGGGTGATGATGATGAGGTTGGAGATCCCACTTACTGTCAACCCACAGTCAGCCAAGAGATGAGGTCAGCAGAGGAGGTGGAGGAAGATGCTAGTGACGACGAGGTCAGGTTGCGCCTTCCTGGACAGAGACGTAGTACTGGAAGCACGTCAACAACTGCATCCTCAAACACAACTCTGCCTCTCACCACAAGTCGTGGTGGCTCTTCAGGTTGCATGGGTGCTAAGCCTTGCATAGCCTGGGCATTTTTTCAGATCGATAAAGATGACCCAACTCGTGTTATCTGTAACATTTGTCAGCAAAAGCTAAGTAGAGGCCAAAAAATACATAGTTTGAGTACTTCATGCATGAACCGGCACATGGACATGAAGCATAAGTTGCAGTGAGAAGCTCAGTGTGCTACAATGCGGCCTAGCCAGCCGGGCCAACCACCGTCTGCCATATCTTGTGCATCCGCGGCCTCTTCATCCTCTGTGACTGGGGGGACAGCAGTCACACCTGTTTTGGGGCGCAGACCTGCCACCTCTTTACCCGCAACAGCCAGCGTGATTGGCAGGTCATCATTTTCTTTGGAGGTGGTAACACCAGCTGGTGTTGAGCGCTGTCCGACATCGATAGCACCACCTTTGGATCAAGGCAACCTAACATGTACGCCTGCATCTTCCTCACAGACCGGCAGTTTGCCGGGGACACCCTTATCAACCCCGTCTAAGCACAATAGCCAGCCCTCGGTCCCTCAGATGTGGACAAGTAAAAGACCATTTCCTCCTAGCCATGAGAAAGCTAAGAGGTTGAATTTCACCATCTGCAAGCTCTTGGCTACAGAAATGCTGCCTTTCCGCCTGGTGGACACAGAGGATTTTCAAGACCTTATGTCCGTCGCAGTGCCCCAGTACCAGATGCCCAGTCGGCACTACTTCTCAAAGAAAGGTGTGCCTGCGCTCCACCAGCATGTCGCACACAACATCACCGCTTCTTTGAGAAACTCTGTGTGTGACAGGGTGCATTTCACCACAGACACTTGGACGAGTAGGCATGGACAGGGGCGTTACATGTCGCTGACTGGGCACTGGGTAACTATGGTGACAGCAGGACAAGGGGCTGCTGTCCAAGTCTTGCCGTCCCCACGAGTTGTGCGTCAATCCTCTTTATGTCAAAGTTCCTCCACTGCTTCTGCCTCCTCAACCTCCTCTCGGTCTTCCACCTGCACCCAAATCCTGTCTGGTCATGCCACAAGCTTTCTAACTGCGCAGAAGGGATCCTGCACACCTCCTTACTATGCTGGCAGTAGGGCTCAACGTCATCAGGCGGTTTTTACTTTGAAATGTCTGGGAAATGTGAGTCACACAGCTGAGGAGTTGTGGTCAGCTCTGGAGAACCAATTTCATGAATGGTTGTCTCCACTGGACCTGAAACCAGGGAAGGCCGTGTGCGACAATGCTGCAAACCTGGGTGCGGCCCTTCGCCGGGGCAATGTCACACATGTGCCTTGTATGGCTCACGTGTTGAACCTGGTTGTCCAGCAATTTTTAGCCCACTATCCCAGACTAGATGGCCTTCTGCAGAGGGCACGGTCGCTGTGTGCTCACTTCCGCCGTTCGCATCCCGCAGCTCAGCGACTTACATCTCTACAGAAGTCGTTGGGCCTGCCACTTCACCGGCTAAAATGCGATGTGCCTACCCGGTGGAATTCAACTCTGCACATGTTGCAGCGACTGTGGCAGCACCGACAAGCCCTGGTGCAATACGTTCTGACGTATAGCCTGGGCCAACGAGATCCGGAGGTGGGGCAAATCACGCTGGAGGAGTGGTCTCAGATCAGGGACCTATGCACCCTTCTGCACAGTTTTGAAATGGCGACGAAGATGTTTAGTGCTGACGATGCCATTATCAGCATGACTATTCCGGTGATTTACATGCTGGAGCACATGTTAAACAGAATTCGGAGTCAGGTGGTGGCACAAGAGGAGGTGGAGGAAGTAGAGGAGGAGGAGTTGTATGCAGAAGGGCTAACATCTGCAAGGTCCAGATGGTCGGCAACACCAAGGCGGCAGGCATGTGAGGGTGGGGGAGATGGTTTTACCAGGGCGCATGGTAGCAGCCAAACTAGTGAGGAAGGTGCAGGAGCCCAGGAAGAAGTGGAGGACGAACTGATGGAAGACTCATCAGATGAGGGAGACCTTGATCACATTTCTGTTGTGCGAGGTTGGGGGGAGAGGACAGAGGAAGGAAGCATGATTGTTACCTCGCCACCAACACAACAGGGACTTGGTGCTCCTGGATGCGCAACACACATGAGTGCCTTCTTGCTGCACTACCTGCAACATGACCCTCGAATTGTGAGAATTAGAAATAATCCTGACTACTGGGTTGCCACACTGTTAGATCCCCGGTACAAAAGTAAATTTGCAGAAATTATTCCTGCCATAGAAAGGGATGCACGCATGCAGGAGTATCAGCAGAGACTGTTGCAGAATCTTACATGTGCTTTTCCACAAAACACCAGTGGTGCACGTAGTGAATCTCACAGTTCCAACTTGCCAACCGTGGGACCGTCAAGTGTTCAGCACTCAAACCGTAACAGAACCACAGTATCTGCTGGTAACATCAATTTTGCGGAATCATTTCACCACTTTTTTAGCCCATCCTTTGCAAGGCCACAGGAGACAAGAAGTCTGACACATAGTCAACGCCTAGAGACGATGGTACAGGAGTATCTCCAAGTAAACATTGAAGCCATGACTGTGTCACTGGACCCTTGCTCTTTTTGGGCTTCCAATCTGGATAAATGGCCGGAGCTAACCACTTACGCCTTGGAGATCTTGTCATGCCCCGCAGCCAGCGTTCTGTCTGAACGTGTGTTCAGCGCTGCTGGTGGTGTGTTGACAGATAAGCGCACGCGGCTCTCCACTGATAATGTAGACAGACTCACGTTCATAAAGATTAACAAATCATGGATCCGAAACGACTTTTCTACCCCTGTGTCATCCTGGGGAGAGTAAAAGCTTGATGATTGGTTAAAATCACCCTACCAACCGTTTTAAGCTTTCAAATTACTAATCATGTTTATCTGTATCTTGACTGGAAAATAATTTGGGCTTTGTAGCAGTGTGCAGCACTGATCCTATTAGCCCATCTATACTAAGCTCCACCAGATTTAAAATTAATAATAATTTGTAGCTGCATCTAGCCCGGAAAATAATTTTGGGGCTCCGAGATGCGCAAGACACATAAGTGCCTTCTTGCTGCACTACCTGCAACATGACCCTCATATTGTCAGAATTCGAAGTAATCATGACTACTGGGTTGCCACACTCTTAGATCCCCCAAACTTTTCGATCAACCTTTTCATTTTAATAAAGACCAAAAAAATGGTCATTTTTGAAATTATAAGCATTAGCAGGTTATTAGAAACTGAAATCAAACAGTTTTCAACTCAAAACTTTATTCTAGGTGATGTTACATTTTCACATAGGACCCCTTGTTCGAAAGGAGCTTCTGAACTCTCTCGTCCATTGAATTTGTCAGGTTTTGGATGGTTTCTGCTTCAATTGTTTTGCATGAGGACAGAATACCCTCCCAGAGCTGTTGCTTAGATGTGAACTGCCTCCCGCCATCATAGACACTCCTTTTGATGATGCTCCAGAGGTTCTGAATGGGGTAGAGGTCAGGGGAGCATGGGGGTCACACCATAAGTTTGTCCCCTTTTATACCCATATCAGCCAGAGATGCAGATGTTTTATGTGCAGCATGAGATGGTGCATTATCATGCAAAAAAATGATCTTGCTGTGAAATACATGGTTCTTCTTCTTGAACCATGGCAGGAAGTGCTGTTTGAGAAAATCCACATACATTATGGAGTTCATCTTTAGCGCCTTCAGGGATCCTAAAGGGGCCGACAATCTCTCTCCCCATGATTCCAGCCCAAAACATTACTCCACCTCCTCCTTGTTGGCGCTGTAGCCGTGTTTGCGTGGGGTGTCCATCAACCAGCCATCCTTCACTCCATCCATCTGGACCATCGAGCGCTGCACGGCACTCATCCGTGAACAAAACAGTTTTGAAATCAGTCTTCATGTAATGTTTGGCCCACTGGAGCCGTTTCTGCTTGTGTGAAGTGGATAGAGGAGGTCGACAGGATGGCATATGCACAGCTGCAAACCTCTGAAGGACCCTGCATCTTGTTGTTCGGGGGACGTTGGAGGCACCAGCAGCTTCAAAAACTTGTCTACTGCTATGACAAGGCTTTTTTGCCGCTGCTCTTTTAACCTGACGTAATTGCCTGTAGGAAAGAGTCCTCAATTTGCCCTTATCAGCACGCACACGTGTGTACTGTGAATCAGCTACATACTTCTTGATTGCCAAGACACTTCATCCTGATCATCGCACAATGTTGATTGTAGTCATGCCTTGACCTAAACACTCCACAATTTGTTGCTTCTCAGCAGCCGACACATCCTTTTTCTTTCCCATTTTGGCAGAAAATGTAGGCTGCTTAATAATGTGAGACAGCCTTCTTAAGTAGTCTTGCCTTTCATTGGACACACCTGCCAAACTAATTAGCACAGGTGTCTGTAATTGCTTACAGTGATATAAAGAGCCCTGACACACATCACCATCAATGAGTTTAATTGACAAACAAACAAATTCTTCCCTTATCACTCCTAAACACTTTTTGCATAATAATTTGGAACACAGTGTACATGTGCTTTTCCACAAAACACCAGTGGTTCACGTAGTGAATCTTACAGTTCTAACTTGCCAACCGTGGTCTGTATGGAGTTGTTCAATAAAGGGCCCAAAATTAAGATAACATAGATGGGAGAGGTCTCTATGAATAGGAATTCCTAAGTATTTGATACCCTGTGAGGGCCAGGCAAAGGGAAAGTTGGACTGGATGGAATCCTATATGGATTTGGGGAGGGAGACATCGAGGGCCTCAGACTTCGCTGCATTGATTTTAAAATTTGACCATGTAACAAAGTGATCTATTTCAGCCATAACAGCATGGATGGATATATGTGATTGAGTGATATATACTAGTACATCATCAGCAAATAGAGAGCACTTGTACTCGGTGCCTCCCACCTCAATCCACCTAATATTGGGGTTATGGCGAATTGATGAGAGCAGGTGCTCCGTCACTAGGATGTATAAGAGAGGGGACAGAGGACATCCCTGCCTTGTCCCATTGGTGATTGTGAAAGGTGATGAAAATGTTCTGATGCACCCCCTGGGCCTTGGGACACCCGGAGCCGGACCCTTTTTGGTGGATGCTGGTGGTTGTAGTCTTCGTGGCGGCGACCCGGTTCCGTGGCTCAGGGTGGTCAAACCAGTGGCGGAACTATTTATGTGGTTTTGATGTTTAAATGTCCGACTACGCCACCCGTGGATTGCGGTCAGAGTGAACCGCCGCTGCAGGGCAGACCGCTGAGGCTGGTGTTGTGGGTGCAGCAGAGCGTAGCATAACTCCCCACGGGAGGAGTATAGCCTCAGGGCAGTGTATGCGGAGGGTGGGGGTGATGGTGCAGGGCAGCAGCAGTAACGACACGGAGTCAGTGATGCAGTCCAGGGCCTTTACTCACAGTTCTTATTATCCAGACCACGTCTGCAGGTAACGGCTGCCCACGTCGTACTGTGCTCACCAGGTGAGGGGCTCAGACAACTCCCAGATAACTTTGGAGCGCTTCACAGGACCCCCTTTGTGTGTCCTTTGTCTGGCCTTTCTTACCAACCCTTCTGTCCGGCTGCCTCGGGCCTCCTCTTGGTAAACTTGGCGCCAGTTTCCCTGACCCTATGTGCTGCCCTCCTAGTGGGTGTAGCGAGGGGCTGCGCCACATAAAATGTCACAGCCTCCGGTTTCTAGCTGAGGGTCGTTTCCTGCCTCAACTAGTTTCGGGGACCGGTCTCCTCCTTTGGCCTGACCCCTCCATGCTGGTGGATTCCGGCGTGCGGTGTCGACTCGCCCGTCCGCACCCCTGGGATCCCTTCGTTCCTCGTTCCTGGAGCCTTCTCCGCTCCTCTTCCTTCCTTCTCCCTCTTCCAGGCCTGGGCCTCTGTTACTAGGCCTGCCTCCGGAGCAGAGCTCATGCAGAGCCCCTGCTCCCTGCCACTTCTGCTCAGACTTCTCTGCACTGAACTAAGATGGTGCCCACCTTTTATACTCCCTTCTCAATGCACCCAGGAACTGCTTCCTCCCTGCTCCTGCACTACAGGGTTCCCCTTCCTCAGTGTTCCCTCCCCCCACTCCAGCCAGGGACAGGGACTGTCGTGCCCATCTCAGGGGCATTTTGGTCACCCTGCCCCACGGCAATGTGGTGTAATGCATGCAGGTGTCGGGTCCTAATCCATACTCCATCCTTACCTGAGAGTGAGATATCACACCTCTGGGTGAGGTGCAATACCTCTGTAGCAACCGAGCCCTCAGGGTGCTACAGTTCCATTTATCTTCAGCCTAGGTGACGTATTGCGATACAGGGCCGTGATTTTGGCTATAAAAGGGTCCCCTAGACCCCTACCCCAAGCTTTTTAAGAGAATCATATATGGCGTGCCAGGAGACTCTATGGAATGCTTTCTCAGCATCCAACGAGAGTATCTAATTACAAATTTTTAACTGCATCTAGCCCAGGAAATACTTTGTGCCTAGTAGCAGTGTCTGCTAGTCAGCGGATTATCCTGGCTGTTAAGCAAGCTACACCACCTGTAGTTTGGACACTTAATTTTTTCAAAGGAAATGCTTCGGGACCACGGGATACTCAGTGAAGAGCATCAGGAGGTACCCCAACGCATAGGGGCTGGGACTGGCAGTAGGATGCTTTGCGGTGGACAGCCGAGCTCGATCCTTATAAAAGCTTTTTAACTGCAGCAGCTTTAGTGGACGCTACTGGAGCTGGAATTACGCGGCTGCTGGCATGAGACTTGCCCTCCAATAGATCCTTGTAAATGGATTTAAAGTGTATTCAATCAAATTAGAGAGACAATTTAAATTAAAAAGCTTAGAGCTGCCTCCACCACAGGGGGGCTCGCTCGACCCACCAGCGGACAGGCACCAGTATTGGGAGAGGGGGGCTGGCCGTCAGGGTTCACCGCCGCTCTGGCACAAACCCGGCGACACGGAGGTGGCACGGGCAGGAGCGGACTGAACGTGTCGGCTTCTCACTTTTTGGATTTTAGAAGGGCATGACATGCCTATATCTGTGTCTCCCCCTCCTTTTACTCCTCCACCTCTTTTCTTTTCTCATGACTATATGTACTTGTCACTTTTCCATGTGTTAGTTGTGTCTTCTGAGCAGTTTGTCAGCTTTTGGACACCTTTGAAGGTGTTTTCTATGTGTTTCTATGTGTTTTTGTTTGCCTGCCATTGGTTTTAACGGTGTTCGAAGGTGTTCGACGAACAGTTCGACGAACAGTTCGGCGAACACACGGGTGTTCGACGAACCGAACCGAACTCGAACACTACGGGGGTGGCTCATCACTACGTGGGAGCATCTGAGGGTGAGAGTGGGAGCGTCTGAGGGTGAGCGTGGGAGCGTGTGAGAGTGGGAGCATCTGAGGGTGAGCGTCTGAGGGTGAGCGCCTGAGGGTGTGAGGGTGAGCGTGTGAGGGTGAGCGTCTGAGGGTGAGCGTCTGAGGGCGTGAGGGTGAGCGTCTGAGGGTGAGCGTGTGAGCGTCTGAGAGTTTGAGGGTGAGCGTCTGAGGCTGAGGGTGTGCATGTGAGGGTGAGCGGGTGCGGGTGAGAATGTGAGGGTGAGCGTGTGAGGGTGAGCGTGTGAGGGTGAGCATGTGAGGGTGAGCGTGTGAGGGTGTGCGTGTGAGGGTGTGCGTGTGAGGGTGAGCGTGGGAGCATGTGAGGGTGAGCGTGGGAGCATGTGAGGGTGAGCATGGGAGGGTGAGCATGTGAGGGTGAGCGTCTGAGGGTGAGCGTCTGAGGGTGAGCATGTGAGAGTCTGAGGGTGAGCGTCTGAGGTTGAGGGTGAGCGTGTGAGCGTGTGAGGGTGAGCGTGTGAGGGTGAGCGGGTGATGTTTGAGTGTGTGATGGTGAGCGTGTGAGGGTGAGCGGGTGAGAGTTAGCGGGTGAGGGTGAGCGTGTGAGGGTGAGCATGTGAGGGTGAGCGTCTGAGGGTGAGCATCTGAGGGTGAGCATGTGAGAGTCTGAGGGTGAGCGTCTGAGGTTGAAGGTGAGCATGTGAGGGTGTGAGCGTGTGAGGGTGAGCGTGTGAGGGTGAGCGGGTGATGTTGAGTGTGTGAGGGTGAGCGTGTGAGGATTAGCGGGTGAGAGTGAGCGGGTGAGGGTGAGCGGGTGAGGGTGAGCGGGTCAGGGTGCGAGGGTGAGCGTGTGCGTGTGGAGGTGTGCGTGTGAGCATGTGAGGGTGAGCTTGACGGTGTGAGGGTGAGCATGTGAGGGTGTGCGTGTGAGGGTGAGCGGGTGCGTGTCCGGGTGTGAGCGTGTGAGGGTGAGCATGTGAGGGTGAGCGTGTGAGGGTGTGCGTGTGAGGGTGCGGGAGAGGGTGTGCATGTGAGGGTGAGCGTGGGAGCGTGTGAGGGTGAGCGTGGGAGCGTGTGAGGGTGAGAGTGTGAGGGTGAGCGTGTGAGGGTGTGCGTGTGAGGGTGAGCGTCTGAGGGTGACCGTCTGAGGATGGTGTGAGTGTGTGGGGATGAGCGTGTGAGGGTGAGCGCGTGAGGGTGGGCGTGTGAGGGTGTGCATGTGAGGTTAAGCGGGTGCGTGTGCGGGTGTGAGCGTGTGAGGGTGAGCGTGTGGGGGTGTGCGTGTGATGGTGTGCGTGTGAGGGTGAGCGGGTGCGGGTGAGGGTGTGAGCGTGTGCGTGGGAGCATGTGAGGGGGAGCGTGTGAGCGGGTGAGGGTGAGCGTGTGAGGGCGAGAGTGTAAATTTGGCGCCAATATCGCTGATTGGTCGCGATGCATCGCCGCTGACCTCCGTGTGGCAGATGAGCCGCTAACGGCCGCCAACTTGTTCTGAAATCCCGGGTCGCTGACCAATCAGCGACGTGGGATTTCCTGGACAGAAGGACAGACAGACAGACAGACTGGATAAGACAATTATATATATTAGATACAGCTATTCTGACAAGGATTTTCAAACGTACATGGCCTGATCTGGTGTAAGAGATTTATTTGATAATATCTGTATTGTAAATTCTAGTCACAGATCCACTTTACAGTAATCCCATTCCTTTGTGCAAATGAACATAACTGTATGTCAAGATTGCAAGTGATTTCCAAAATTGGATGTATAGTTACGTCTCAGGGATGACACGGGCACAGGAGTTATGCCTGCAATATCCATAGCAGAATCCGACAGTTATACACATCTAAGCTCCTGCTGCATGTATTGGGACCACACCAGGCGCCAATCCTAATAGATTATTGCCTCAGATGCTGCTGTCAATAGTGACTGTGACATGTGAGGAATTTGACAGGGTGAGATTAGTGATGAGTGAGCACTAAAATGCTCGGGTGCTCGTTGTTCGAGTCAAGCAAATTGGAATGCTCGAGTGCTCGGTCTGAGTAACAAGCCCAATGTGAGTATATGGGAAACTCAAGCATTTTTCCGGCAGCTCCCCCCGGCGGTCTGCAGAGGAAAATTGCCCAAATCGATGGGAACAGTGCTCAAATTACATGGAAACAGCATGGGGAAGACCCCTTGAAGCATTTCTGACTCCCAGGTCAATGCTGTCAACAATGTTGTCAGAGGTATTACGCCACTTTTACGGACTCACAATAAAACATACAAAAACGAAACCAAAATGGATTTTCCTGGGAAATATGTTAAGGAACATACTTTCCAGGGTAATGACTTGTATATAAGGCAAAATAAATATACAAAAACAAAAATGCTTCTCCACACCTTGGGCTATGTTCACATGTAGCGCTTTTGATGCATTTTTGCACTTTTGTATTACTTTCAACTAAGACAAATGCATTCACCAAGAAATGTCAATTTAACATTTTACAACCTTACCTGGCCATGTGGTGTGTGACACATCATCAGACACATCCTGTTTCATTTATGATGGAGGGACTGTGAAACTCACAAAGCCTATTTTTATAGGGCCATCAGGTGGCCCTTACTTTTCTTAAAGGGCCAGCAGTCGGCCCTCGCTATATAGTCTTTCTTCCCTCTCTCCCTATTAGGGTTCTCCTAACGACTAACAATTTAAAGACACATAGAGCTGGGCCACAGTAATGACATGTTCCCATTAGAAAGGAGAGGGTCTGCTATTCAGTTATAGGGTATACAGTGAGTCCAACGGCTGCCAAAATTCTGGAAAAACCCCACTAACAATTTAAAGACACATAGAGCTGGACCTCAGTAATGACATATTCCCATTAGAAAGGAGAGGGTCTCCCAGACTGTTTGCCTATGCAGTGACTGCAATGGCTGTTAAAAATGTGGAGGAACTCCAATGCCCCTTGCAAGAGATGTAGAGGTCAGAGGGCCTCCTGAAAACAATGTTCCCATTATTAGGAAGTGGCTGTCTCATACTGTTTGCCTATGCATTGAAGCAACGGCTTCCAAAAATTTGGAGGAAGTCCAATGCCCCTTGCAAGAGACGTAGAGGTCGGAGGGTCTCCTGAAAACAATGTTCCCATTATTAGGAAGTGGGTCTCCCATACTGTTTACCTATGCAGTGAAGCAACGGCTGTCAAAAGTTTGGAGGAACTCCAATGTCCCTTGCAAGAGACGTAGACATGTTGATATGGTACATATGGTGGTGATATGGTGGTGGAGGATGAGGATGCAGAGAAGGAGGAGGACAAGAGCAAATAGACAAAATAAGGAAGCATATACCCATGTCTGGGTGTGAAAACAGAGGTGCATGGGAATAGAGTTAGACCTCCCAAAAAAAAGACACTGTATTTGAGTTTATCTTACGCTGCTATCATTCGGTGGTGTTGAGAAGTCTGGCCCAATCCAGCCCTTGTTCATTTTTATAGGAGTCAGCTTGTCAGCATTTTCAGTTGACAGGGGGATGCGCCTATCGGTTATAATTCCACCAGCAGCACTAAAAACCCACTTTAGCAAAATGCTAGCGGTAGGGCAGGCCAGGACCTCCAAGGCATAGAAATCCAGTTCATGCCACGTGTCCAACTTGGATAGCCAATAATTATAAGGCACAGAGGAATCACGGAGGACGTTGGTACGGTTGGCAATGTACTCCTTCAGCATCTTCCGCAACTTTTCCCTCTTTGGGAGAGTACCCCGTGCATCAGGACTTGTGAGATGGGAAGGTCTGAGAAAACTGGCCCAGAACTTTGACAGTGTTCCTCTGCCTCTGCTGTATTGCAATTGTGTCTCTCTTGCCTGTACTCTTTGGTTGTCCAACGAACTGTGACCTCTGCCGCCAGCTTTTTCAGGTGGGAATTTTTTTAATAAATCCGCAACAAGGGCCTTCTCGTACAGCCCCATTTTATTAGGCCTGTCCTGGTAGGAATAAGAGACAGAAAGTTCTCCTTGTAGCTAGATGTGTCACCAACCAATAATGAATGTCACCCAAAATTTGGACAACGCGATGGTCACGAGAAAGGCAGCGTAACATAAACTCAGCCATGTGTGCCAGACTGCAAAGAGGCAAGACCTCCGTGTACTCACCAAGAGAATGACTGACCATACGCTCCTCCTCATCCTCCTCCTCCCTGTTCTCAGGCCATCCACGCTGAACAGACAGTATGACAGTTATGCAGGTAATACCATCTATAGCACAGGAAACTAGCTCCTGTTCTTCTTCCTCCTCCTCCTCTTCCTCATTGTCACCCAATCCACATTGGGATGAGATGAGGCTGGGCTGTGTCGAATCAGCCTGTATGGTTCCTTGCTCCATCTCATCATGCTCCGCCTGCAATGCATCCTCTTTAATTGTGAGCAGAGAGCTTTTCAGAAGACAGAGAAGCGGGATGGTGATGCTAATTATGGCGTCATCACCGCTCACCATCTTGGTGGAGTCCTCAAAGTTTTGGAGGATGGAACATATGTCTGACACCCATGTCCACTCCTGAGGTCTTATGTGTTGAGTCTGAACTGAATACTGACGGCCTTGTTGATGCTGGTACTCAACAACTGCCCTCTTCTAATCAGAAATCCTTCCCAACATCTGCAGTGTAGAGTTCAAACGCATGGGGACATCACACACCAGTCTGTGAGCCAGAAGCTGCAAATGCTGCTGAAACACGGCAAGGTCGGCGGAAGCTGTAGGTGAATTTCTAAAATGGGCACACAGGTGCGTACTTTAACAAGCAGATCCGGCAGCTCCGGATAGGATTTGAGAAACCACTGAACCATGAGGTTAAGCACATGGGCCAGGCATGGTACGTGTGTGAGCTCCCTTCGCCTCAGAGCCGCCACCAGGTTCCGGCCATTGTCACACACGACTATGCCTGGCTGTAGGTTCAGCGGTGTGAGCCACAGATCTGCCTGCTCTTTCAGAGCCTTCTGGTACTGCCACATTTTTGTAGACCTCTCCACCTCAGGAATAAGAGAGTGAAAGTTGCCCTTGTAGCGGGGGTCTAAAAGTGTTACCAACCAGTAATGACTGTCACCCAACATTTTGACAACGCGAGGGTCACGGTTAAGGCAGCGTAACATTAAGTCAGCCATGCGTGCCAGACTGGTAACGGGCAAGACTTCCGTGTCCTCACCAAGATGACGACTGACTATGCTCTCCTCCTCCTCCTCCTCCCCCCTGTCCTCAGGCCACGCACACTGAACCGACGGTATGACAGTTGTACAGGTACTACCGTCTACAGCGCATGATACAAGCTCCTGTTCTTCCTCCTCCTCTTCCTCTCACTCATTGTCCCCCAATGCACGTTGGGATGAGATGAGGCTGGGCTGTGTGTAATCTACTGCTACGGGTTCTTGATCCATCTCATCATACTCTGGCTGCAATGCCTCCTCTTTAATTCTCTGCAGAGAGTGTTGCAAAAGACAGACAAGTGGGATGCTGACGCTAATTATGGCGTCATCGCCACTCACCATCTTGGTGGACTCCTCAAAGTTTGTCAGGATGGTACATATGTCAGACATCCATGTCCACTCCTGAGGTCTTATGTGTGGAGTCTGACCTGAATACCGACGGCCTTGTTTATGCTGGTAGTCAACAACTGCCCTCTTCTGCTCACAAATCCTTCCCAACATCTGCAATGTAGAGTTTCAACGCGTGGGGACATCGCAGATCCGTCGGTGAGCCGGAAGCTGCAAATGCTGCTGAAACACAGCAAGGTCGGGGGGAAGCTGTAGCTAACTTTCTAAAATGGGCACACAGGCGGCGTACTTTGACAAGCAGATCTGACAGATCTGGGTCGGTTTTGAGAAACCGCTGAACCATGAGGTTAAGCACATGGGCCAGGCATGGTACGTGTGTGAGCTCACCTCAGAGTCGCCACCAGGTTCCGGCCATTGTCACACACGACCATGCCTGGCTGTAGGGTCACTAGTGTCAGCCACAGATCTACCTGCTCTTTCAGAGCTGTCCACAACTCTTCAGCGTTGTGCATTTTGTCACCTAAGCATATTAGCTTCAGCACAGCCTGTTGCCGTTTTGCCGAGGCAGTGCTGCAGTGCTTCCAGCTTGCGACTGATGTGGTCATTTTGGAGATGGAGGCTGAACAGGAGGAGGAGGTGCAGGAGCTGTAGAATGTGGGGGCAACCCTGATTGACCCAGAGCCCGCAATCCTCGGCGTTGGGAAGACGTGTTCTGTTCCAAGGTCTGACTGGGTCCCGGCTTCCACTATATTAACCCAGTGTGCCATCAGCAAGATGTACCGTCCCTGCCCACAAGCACTTGTCCACGTGTCCATAGCTAGGTGGACTTTCCCAGCAACTGCATTGTTGAGGGCACGTCTAATGTTGTGGGACACGTGCTCGTGTAATGCGGGGACAGTCCACCGGGAGAAATAGTGGCAGCTGGGGACCGAGTACCAAGGGACGGCTGCCACCATAAGGTTGCAGAAAGCTTCCATCTCCTCGAGCCTAAAAGGCAACATTTCGAGCACAAGCATTCTCAAAATATGTGAATTTAGTAGTGTGGCCTGTGGGGCGTTGGCTGCGTATTTGCGCTTGCGTTCCAAGGACTGGGGTAGGGACAACTGAATGCTGCGTTGGGACAAGGACAAGGACGTGGGCATGCTTGCTGATGGTGCTAGTTGAGAGTGTTCAATGACAGGTGCAGGGCGGGAGGCATCTTGGCATGGACTGAGGATTGGCGTGCATGCACAACAGCGGAACGAGCAGTGGTGTCACCCGTAGACACTGTCGCTGGAGCCTGGGGTTCAGCCCACTTAGTCGGGTGCTTTGCTGCCATATGCCTGATGCCTGGTGGTGGTCAGGCTGCTAGTTTTACTACCCCTGCTGATACTGGCCTGGCAGGTGGTGCAAATGGCCTTTTGGGGGTTATCTGCAGAGTCTTTAAAAAATAGCCAGACTCGGGATGACCTAACAGTTGTATTGGCAACTTCCGTCGTGTGGGCGTTACGAGGAACGCTTTCCCGCCAAGTGTCTGCGGACACCACACTGCTTCTTCCTGCCTGTTGTGGTGCTATGCCTCCCCTCCCCGTGTGCTGCTGTGTTCGCTCTGTATGTCCCTCTGCCTGGATGGGTCAGTTACTATATCATCCACCACCTCGTCTTCCGCAACCTGGTCCTCCTTCTGACTTTTTGGCAGTTGTGTCTCATCATCATCATCATCCACTTCTTGCGACAGTAATTGCACTTTCCCGCCATCGCCTTCGTGTGACTGTGGCTGCTCCAATATTTTGGCATCGTTACACGCATTCTCCTCTTGGCTCACTTGAAGCTGGCCGGGCGAGAGGCCCAAATCTACAAATGGAAAAGTGAACAGCTCTTCTGAGTGTCCAAGTGTGGGATCTGTTGTCTCCGGGCACTCGGCATAGTGGGAGGAAGGAGGATCAGGGTGAGGAATATGTGGTCCAGACTCATGGCTACTAAGACTTGACCGTGTGGAAGACAGGGTGGTGGTGGCAAAGTGACTGAAAGCATTATCTGCTATCCAACCAACAACCTTTTGACACTGCTCTGTGTTCAATAGTGGTGTTCTGAGGTCCCCTAGTAATTGGGACAGGAATGTCGAGCGACAAAATCTGGGTGTTTGTTGTAGCACAATTTCAGCTTGCCCACGGCCACGTCCTCGGCCTCTGCATGCACCATCACCATCACGTCCACTTCCCCATCCCTTGCCACGCACCTTGCCCATTTTTAATGGAGGACAATATTTTCCACGTTCACGAGAAATGGCTGATTTTGGAACGCAGTTATATGTGATATGTCTGACAGAGAACCACAATTTTAAATAGCAGGCCTGTAATTTACTAATATTATTCTACACACAGACCTAGTGTGAATAGCTTGACCAGCACACTGCACCAGAATACAAATGGAAGAAATGTCTGATTTTGGAACAGTCTTATAGGTGATATGTCTGACAAAGAACCACGGTTTTACATAGCAGGCCTGTAATTTACTAATACTATTCTTCACAGAGACCTAGTGTGAATAACTTGACAGACACACTGCAACAGAATGAAAATGGAAGAAATGTCTGATTTTGGAACAGTCTTATAGATGATATGTCTGACAGAGAAACACGGTTTTAAATAGCAGGCCTGTAATTTACTAATACTATTCTTCATAGACACCTAGTGTGAATAACTTGACCGACACACTGTAACAGAATGGAAAAGGAGGCCAACATTTTCCACGTTCAGTTTAAATTTCTGGATTTTTATCGCTGAAATATGGAACAGATTTGGCTTTATTCTGCAGTGAGAACAAGCAAATGGAGCAGAAAAATGGTGTACTCTGGATTGCTTTTTAAGCAAATAACCAGGATTAAGATAAAAAAAAATTGCCCTGGCCCCTGATATCTGGATTACAGCAGCAGCAGAGAGGACATTCAATGGATCCTCTTGTGCTGTATCATACACTGCAGTCTGCCACATACACTGCCTGCCTACCTAGCACTGATTATATGCAGCTGGATTAGTTCAGATGGATATATATATATGTGTATATATATATATATATATATATATATATGTATATATACAGTATATATACAGTGTGGTCCAAAAGTAGGTGGACAGAAACTGTAATAAGGTTATGAAGGGGGAGAATTATCAAGCATTATGTAAAGTGAAACTGGCTCAGTTGCCCTTAGCAACCAATCAGATTCCACCTTTCATTCCTCACAGACTCTTTGGAAAAAGAAAGGTGGAATCTGATTGGTTGCTAAGGGCAACTGAGCCAGTTTCACAGATCTAGTTTTCACAGATAGATCTCCCCCAAATCTGTTTTCTTTTCCGATAATTCAGATAACACATAATGGCAAATAATTTAAATGCAGATCAAAGAAAATCTCAAAATGCTGAAACCGTTAGAGTAAATTGGGTTGAAACATTTGGTACTCAAGCCCCAAAGAGACAAACCATTTACTGCATTCGTGACAAATTCAATGCCACTGGCTCAATCCTTAATGCTCCAAAAACTGGTCAACCCAAAACAGTCTGTACAGAAGATAATAAACAACTTGTTGCTGAAACATTTGTTCAGAGTCCAAAAAAGTCCACCAGAAGAGCCTCTTTGGAATTGGGAATTTCACAAGCTTCTATCATGCGAATCCTGAAATCTATTGGGTGGAAAACGTCTAATTCATGGTTTATTGGAGGATGATCCAGACAGGCGGCTGCAATTTAGTGTTTGATAAATCTCCCCCTTCATAACCTTATTACACTTTCTGTCCACCTACTTTTGGACCACCCTGTATATATGTCATGGAATACCTATACTAACAGGACATTCAATGGACCCTCTTGTGCTGTATGATGCACTGCAGTTTGCACATACCCTGTCTGCCTGCCTAACTCCTGCTTATCACCGCTGAATCTATGCAGCTGGATTAGTCCTCAGAAGGACTGTTAGTTCAGTTGGATATATACTGTATATATGTTGTGGAATACCTATACTAACTATAAACAAGCAAATCTCTCCCTGATGCAGCAGCAGCTCTCCCTACTCTGCCTGGTTCCGGGGTAGACTGTGACGAGCATAGCAGTGCCCGGTATTATATAGACCAGATGACGCTGTGCGGCCAGCCAATCACTGTAATGCCCACAACCAACATGGCTACAGCATGACAGTGCGTGGCAGACAATCCCTGCATGTTTATTGGCTCTCTAAAGAGCGCCAAACATGCAGGGAGGGGACCCAAGTTCCCGCCCCAGCATCCCGGAAATGCTCGCCGAGACCCAAGCTTGTCGAGCACAGTGATGCTCGAGCGAGTACTGAGCATTGGCAAGCACGTTCGCTCATCACTAGGTGAGACCTATCCCTTTGTCAGCCAATTGGCAGCCTTGTAGTGAGATCACAAGGCCTTGTAGTGCGATCAATGTGCCCCATATAATGCTCCATACAGAATAATGAACCCCATATATTGTTCCATACACTATAGTGAGCCCCATATATTTCTTCTTACAGAATGGGCCCCATATAATGCACCATACAGAATAATGGACCCCATATAATGCGCCATACAGAATAATGGACCCCACATAATGCTCCATAAAGAAAAATGAGCCCCATATAATGCTCCATACAGAATAATGAGCCCCATATACAGTAATGCTCCATACAGAATAATGAGCCCCATATAATGTTCCATGCAGAATAATGGACCCCATATAATGCTCCATACAGAATAATGGACCCCATATTATGCTCCATGCAGAATAATGGATCCCATATATTGCTCCATGCAGAATAATGGGCCCCATATAATGCTCCATACAGAATATTGGACTTCATATTATGCTGCACACAGAATAATTGACTCCATATAATGCTCCATACAGAATTATGGGCCCCATAAAATGCTCCATACAGAATAATGGACCCCATATAATGCTCCATACAGAATAATGGACCCCATATAATGCTCTATACAGAATAATGGACCCCATATAATGCTGCATACAAATTAATTGACCCCATATAATGCTCCATACAGAATAATTGACCCCATGTAATGCTCCGTACAGAATAATGGGCCCTATAAAATGCTCCATAAAGAATAATGGACCCCATATAATGCTCCATATAGAATATTGGACCCCATATAAAGCACCATACAGAATAATGGACCCCATATAATGCTCCACACAGAATAATGGACCCCATATAATGGTCCATACAGAATAATGGACCCCGTATAATTCTCCATACAGAATAATGAGCCCCATATAATGCTCCACATAGAATAATAGACCCCATATATAGCTCCATTCAGTATGGGCCCCATATATTGCTCCATTCAGTATGGGCCCTATATATTGCTCTATTCAGTATGGGCCCCATATATAGCCACATACAGTATGGGCCCATATATAGCTCCATACTGTATGAGCCCCATATATAGCTCCATACAGCATGGGTCGTATATATTAAAAAAAAATCAAATATTCACCTCTCCTTGCTTGCAGCAGGTCAGGACTCCTCAGCATCTTCAGCTGTCTGCACTGTCAGAGCAGAGGGTGTGCTGTAGTGACGTCAGCGTGCCCTCTGCCCTGACTTGTCTCAGAGCCAGGAGATGCAGAAGACGCCGGAGCAGCGGACAAACAGGGAGAGGTAAGTATGGCAAGTGCCAGGGCCATGAGGAAGCAGGGGGGGGGCACTTGTAGGCGCTAGCACTGGGCTCTCCAGACTCACCGGGCCCATAGTGTGCTGGGGTCCTCGATACCTCTATGGTCTGAACTTTCTGGTGTGCACCCGTTTTCCCTGTTGTTTGCAGGTTTTGCAAACAGTGGGAGAATCTGGGGTATAGATGGTGACGTATCCTCTGTTTTTTTTTGTATTGCAATAATATTTCCCTGAAAAAAAGGACAAAAATCAATAAAAGACATCTCTGAAAAAGAAAAAAATAGGAAAACTAGCAATAGAAAAACGTAACAAAAGACCCACTGGTATTCAAAAATGTGAAAAGCAATCTATGGGTATCTAAAACATAACCTTTAATAGGTCCTCTAAAATCAATGGGCCCAGTATTAAACCACACACCAGTAGCCATATAGATACCAATATCGTGTAGTATAGCGCAAAGCTAATTTCTACTACCTAGAGATATATAAAATCTTAGAAAAAAACCTCACTAAGTCATACTCCAAACTATTATTGTTGGCACCTATTAAGTATGTATTGAGACTGGTTTGTCCAGCGATTATCCCAAAGCAGTGATTATTTCTTGAATATTGTACTTTTTAGGCTCCTGATATTAGTTAATTCTCTTTAACCCCTCCCCTCCTATATACACACACCCCTTCATTGTTGCGCTTCATATGTGTGTTCCATCGCTCATTGAAGGTTGGAGGTTACGCAATTGCTCTCTCTGTGCTTGCATCAGCACCCAGAAATGATTTGATGCACTACACGGGTGTGTTCCATGCTGGTATTCGGCGCCATGAAATGTTTAGTATCAGTGCCCGGAGGAGATACGATGCACTCCACAGTGTATTCCATGCCTGTGGTGCATGGAGATGATGATACAGTGACCAATTGTGTTTCATTGATGCGTTCCAGGACTCCTTGTGAACCCGGAAATTACGTCATATCGCTTTGAAACGAGAACTGGCATCCGGAAATTATGTACCCAGCGCCTTTGTGCTCTATTTACTATGGAGTTAATACCCCTTTATATAAAGGAGGAAGTAGTGGGGGGTCAGCTATGGACATGTGTTCTAATATGTTGCTAGGGACAAAGCATTATATACTCCCCTGATGAGTCACTCTTGACGAAACGTGTAGGGAGATACTTTGGAGTCATTTTGTACCCTCTAGCACTGAAGATGGTGGGTATCTGGACTCTCTCTGGTACCGCTGATAAGGGATCACAATGGATATCATCATAACCTGGGTGAGACTATTCAATTCATATGTTTTAGAGCCTCTGTATTACACATAACCCACCTCTATACATACTTAATAGGTGCCAACTATATATAATGGTTTGGAGAATGACTTAGTGAGGAGTGTCTCGGTAAAAAAATGTTCCCATTATAAAGGAGCGGTTCTGCTATACAGTTAGAGCATATGCAGTGACTGCAACGGCTGTCTAAATTTTGGAAAAACCCCAATACCCTTTTAAAGAGACATAGAGGAGGGCCTCAGTAAAAAAAATGTTCCCATTATAAAGGAGCGGGTCTCCTATACTGTTATTGCGTATGCAGTGACTGGAAGGGCTGCCAAAGATTAGGTCGCTCTCCAATACCCCTTTGAAGAGATATAGAAGAGGGCCTCAATAAAAAAAATGTTCCCATTATAAAGGAGCGGGTCTTCTATACTGGTAATGCCCATGCAGTGACTGCAAGGGCTTGAAAAAAATTGGACACACTCCAATACCACTTTAAAGAGAGATAGAGGAGGTCCTCATTAAAAAAAATTGTTACCATTGTTAAGTAATGGGTCTCCTATACTGGTAATGTCCATGCACTAAGTGCATTGGCTAAAAAAACATTTACCCCTGGGGAGCATACAGAATGTTAGAGGTAGGCCTCTAATAAAAAATTCCTATGGGCTTCATAAACACCCTTAAAAAAATTATGTGGGTGTTGCATCACGGTCACCCTGGTGATATGGTGGTGGAGGATAAGGAGAAGGAGGAGGACAACATAAAATACCGAAAATCAGGAAGTGTATACCAATGTCTGGGTATGAAGAGGTGAATGGGAATAGACCTCCAAAAAATAGCCACTGGATTTGACTTTATGTTCCGCTCCTATCATCTGGTGGTGTAGAGAAGTCTGGCCCAATCCAGCACTTGTTCATTTTTATAAGAGTCAGCCTGTCAGCATTTACAGTTGAAAGGCGAGTGCACCTATCAGTTATAATGCCCCAGCGGCACTAAAAACCCGCTCTGACAAAACGCTAACGGCAGGGCAGGCCAGGACCTCCAAGGCATAGAGAGACAGTTCTTGCTATGTGTCCAGCTTGGATACCCAATAATTATAAGGTACAGAGGAATCAGGGAGGATGTTGGTATGGTCGACAAGGTACTCCTTCAGCATCTTCACAAACTTTTCCCTCCTTGTCAGAATACCCGTGCCTGGGCATTGGGAGGGTCTGAGAAAACTGTCCCACACCTTTAAGAGTGTTCCCCTGCCTCTGCTGCATCGCCTGTACTCCTTGATTGTCCAAGGATCTGTAACCTCTGGCGCCAGCGTTTTCAGATGGGAATTTTATTAATAATTCCGCAACAAGGGCCTTCTGGTTCTGCAACATTTTACTAGACCTCTCCGCCACTGGAATGAGAGATATAAAGTTCTCCTTGTAGTGTGGGTCTAGAAGTGTGACCATCCAGTAATTACTGGCTTCCAAAATGTGTACAACGCGAGGGTCACGGGAAAGACAGCGGAACATAAAGTCAGCCATGTGTGCCAGGATGACTGTCCATGCTCTCATCTTCCTCCTCATTCTCCCTTTCCTCAGGCCATCCACTCTGAACAGACAGTATGAATGTGGTGAGGGTAGTGCCATCTGTAGCGCAGGAAACCCACTCCTATTCCTCCTCATCCTCTTCCTCCTCCTCCCAATTAGCACCAATTCGCATTGGGATGAGATGAGGCTGGGCTGTGTGGCATCATCCTGTATGGTTCCTTGTTCCATCTCATCGTGCTATGCCTGCAATGCCTCCTCTTTAATTGTGAGCCGCGAGCGTTTCAGAAGACAGAGAAGCAGGATGGTTATGCTAACCATCTTGGTGGAGTCCTCAAAGTTTTGGAGGATGACACAGATGTCTGACATCCATGCCCACTCCTCAGTTCTTATGTGCGGAGGCTGACCTGAATGCCAATGGGCATGTTGAAGCTGGTACTCAACAACTGCCGTCTGCTGCTCACAAGTCCTTTCCAACATCTGCAAGGTTGAGTTCCAACGCATGGTGACATCGCACACCAGTTGGGGAGCTGGAAGCTGCAAAAGCTGCTGAAGGAGAGGGCGGAGAAAGCTGTAGGTGATTTTCTGAAATGGGCAGACATGCGGCGTTCTTTGACAAGCAGATCAGGCAGATCCGGTTAGGTTTTGAGAAACCGCTGAACCACTAGGTTGAGTACATGGGCCAGGCATGGTACGTGTGTGAGGTTCCTAGCTTCAGAGCCGCCATCAGGTTCGGCCATTGTCTCACACGACTATGCCTGGCTGTAGGTTCAGTGGTGACAGCCACAGATCTACCTGCTCTGCTACAGCTCTTAACAACTCTTCAGAGGTGTGCAGTTTGTCCCCTAAGCATATTAGCCTCATCAGTGCCTGTTGCTGCTTTGCCGCGGCAGTACTGCAGTGCTTCCAGTTTTCGACGGATGTGGTCATTTCGGAGATGGAGGATGAAGAGGAGGAGGAAGAAGAGGTGCAGGAGCTGTAGAATGTGGGGGCAACCCTGATTGACCCAGAGCCCGCAATCCTCGGAGTCGGGAGGACGTGTTCCCTGCTTCCACTATATTAACCCAGTGTGCCATCAGCGAGATATACCGTCCTTGCCCACAAGCACTTGTTCACGGTTAGGTGGACCTTCCTAGTAACTGCGTTGTTGAGGGCACGGCTAATGTTCTGGGACATGTGCTTGTGTAATGCGGGAATGGCACACCGGGAGAAATAGTGGCGGCTGGGGACCGAGTACTGAAGGACGGCCATCGGCATCAGATTGTGGAAAGCTTCCATCTCCACGAGCCTAAAAGGCAACATTTTGAGCGCAAGCATTCGAGAAATGTGTGGCTTGTGAGGTGTTGGCTGCGTATTTGCGCTTGCACACCATGGACTGGGGTAGGGGCAACTGAACGTTGTGCTGGAACAAGGACATGGACTTGGTTGCTGATGGTGGTAGTGTGCAACGACAGGTGCAGGGCGGGAGGCATCTTCGCATGCGCCATGGACAGGGGATTGGCGTGCACGCACAACAGCAGAACAAGCAGTGGTGTCACCCACAGACACTGTTTCTGGACCCTGGTCTTCGGCCAACCTAGTCGGGTGCTTTGCTGTCATGTGCCTGAGCATGCTGGTGGTGGTCAGGCTGGTAGTTTTGCTGCCCCTGCTGATGCTGGCCTGACAGATGTTGCAAATGGCCTTTTTGGGGTTATCTGGACAGTCTTTAAAAACAACCAGACTAGGGATGACCTAACTGCTGTACTGGCAACTTCTGTCATGTTGGTGTGCCGAGGAACAGTTGCCCGCCTTGTGTCTGTGGCCACCACACTGTTTGTTCCTGCTTGTTGTGGTGCTATGCCTCCCTCACCCTGTGTGCTGCTGTCCTGGCTCTGCATGTCACCTTGCCAGGTTGGGTCAGTGACTTCATCGTCCACCGCCTCGTCTTCCACTTCCGCACCCTGGTCCTATTCCTGACTTTCTGGCAATTGTGTCTCATCATCATCATCATCATCCTCTTGAGACAGTAATTGCACTTTCCCACCGTCACCTTCATGTGACCATGGCTGCTCAAATATTTGGGCATCGCTACTTGCAATCTCCTCTTGCCCCACTTGAAGATGGCCAGGCGAGATGCCCGAATCTATAAATGGAGACAGCTCTTCGGAGTGTCCAAGTGTGGGATCAGTTGTCTCCGGGCACTCGACATGGTGGGAGGTAGGAGGATCAGGGTGAGGAATATGTGGTTCAGACTCACGGCTACTGAGACTTAACCGTGTGGAAGTGTGGCAAAGTGACTAGAAGCATTATCTGCTATCCAACTAACAACATTTTCACATTGCTCTGGCTTCAAGAGTGGTGTTCTGTGGCCCCCTAGCAATTGGGACAGGAAGGTAGTTCGGTATGAAGTGGGTGTTTGTTGTGCTCCTTCAGCAGGCACAGTTTCATCTTGCCCACGGCCTCAGCCTCTGCGTGCACCATCACGTCCACTTCCCCGTCCCTTGCCACACGCCTTTATCATTTTAAATGTTGTGTAATATTTGGCACGCTCCACAAAATGCCTGAATTATTACCGCAGTATTATGCGATCACGTGTGACGACCACGGTTTTAGGTTGTGGCCTTGTAGTATAGTATTGGTCAGTGACAAAGTGTGAATAGGTTCAATAAAACACAGATGGCTGACTTTAAATGGAGTGGAATATTTGGCACGCTCCACAAAATGCCTGAATTATTACCGCAGCAATATGCGATCACGTGTGATGACCACGGTTTTAGGTTGTGGCCTAGTAGTATAGTATTGGTCAGCAACCAAGTGTGAATAGGTTCAATAAAACACAGATGGATAACTTAAATGGAGTGGAAAATTTGTCACGCTCCAAAAAATGTCACGATTATTACCGCAGTAATATGCAATCATGTGTGATGACCATGGTTTTAGGTTGTGGCCTTGTAGTATAGTTGGTCAGCAACCAAGTGTGAATAGGCTTAATAAAAGACAGATGGCTAAGTTAAAATGGAGTGGAATATTTGGCACGCTCCAAAAAGTGTCACGTTTATTATCACAGTAATATGCAATCGTGTGACGACCACGGTTTTAGTCTGTGGCCTTGTAGTATTTTATTGGTCAGCAACCAAGTGTGAATAGGTCCAATAAAACACAGATGGCTAACTTTAAATGGAGTGGAAAATTTGGCGCGCTCCAAAAATATGTCACTATTACTACCGCTACATCCGATCATGTAGGATGTAATGTAAAAGTTTCTCTGCTTACACAGTACAGCAATGTGAATAAAATAAAAAAAAATCTGCCTGTATTCTGCTAACAAGCATATGGAGCAGTAAAATGGACTGTATTGCTTTTTAAGCAGATAATCAGGATTAAGAGCAAAAAAAAATAGCCCTGATATGTAGGGCTATGTAGATATGTAATAGCAGCAGCAGACACAGCAAGCACAGAACGTGCAATGGACCATATTGTGCTGCATACACTGCCACAAATCCTGCCTAACTTCTGCTATCACCAGCAGTATATGCAGCTGGATTAGTCCTCAGAAGGACTGTTAGTTCAGATGGATATATATATATATATACAGTACAGACCAAAAGTTTGGACACACCTTCTCATTTAAAGATTTTTCTGTATTTTCATGACTATGAAAATTGTACATTCACACTGAAGGCATCAAAACTATGAATTAACACATGTGGAATTATATACTTAACAAAAAAGTGTGAAACAACTGAAAATATGTCTTATATTCTAGGTTCTTCAAAGAAGCCACCTTTTGCTTTGATGACTGTTTTGCACACTCTTGGCATTCTCTTGATGAGCTTCAAGAGGTAGTCACCGGAAATGGTTTTCACTTCACAGGTGTGCCCTGTCAGGTTTAATAAGTAGGATTTCTTCCCTTATAAATGGGGTTGGGACCATCAGTTGTGTTGTGCAGAAGACAGGTGGATACACAGCTGAGAGTCCTACTGAATAGACTGTTAGAATTTGTATTATGGCAAGAAAAAAGGAACTAAGTAAAGAAAAACGAGTAGCCATCATTACTTTAAGAAATGAAGGTCAGTCAGTGCGAAAAATTCTGAAAACTTCAGTTGCAAAAACCATCAAGCTCTACAAAGAAACTGGCTCACATGAGGACCGCCCCAAGAAAGGAAGACCAAGAGTCACCTCTGTTTCTGAGGATAAGTTTATCCAAGTCACCAGCCTCAGAAATCGCAGGTTAACAGCAGCTCAGATTAGAGACCAGGTCAATGCCACACAGCGTTCTAGCAGCAGACACATCTATTCAACAACTGTTAAGAGGAGACTTTGTGCAGCAGGCCTTCATGGTAAAATAGCTGCTAGGAAACCACTGCTAAGGACAGGCAACAAGCAGAAGAGACTTGTTTGGACTAAAGAACACAAGGAATGGACATTAGACCAGTGAAAATCTGTGCTTTGGTCTGATGAGTCCAAATTTGAGATCTTTGGTTCCAACCACCGTGTCTTTGTGCGACTCAGAAAAGGTGAACGGATGGACTCTACATGCCTGGTTCCCACCGTGAAGCATGGAGGAGGAGGTGTGATGGTGTGGGGGTGCTTTGCTGGTGACACTGTTGGGGATTTATTCAAAATTGAAGGCATACTGAACCAGCATGGCTATCACAGCATCTTGCAGCGACATGCTATTCCATCCGCTTTGCGTTTAGTTGTACCATCATTTATTTTTCAACAGGACAATGACCCCAAACACACCTCCAGGCTGTGTAAGGGCTATTTGACCAAGAAGGAGAGTGATGGGGTGCTACGCCAGATGACCTGGCCTCCACTGTCACCAGACCTAAACCCAATCGAGATGGTTTGGGGTGAGCTGGACAGCAGAGTGAAGGCAAAAGGGCCAACAAGTGCCAAGCATCTCTGGGAACTCCTTCATGATTGTTGGAAGACCATTTCCGGTGACTGCCTCTTGAAGCTCATCAAGAGAATGCCAAGAGTGTGCAAAGCAGTCATCAAAGCAAAAGGTGGCTACTTTGAAGAACCTAGAATATAAGACATATTTTCAGTTGTTTCACGCTTTTTTGTTAAGTATATAATTCCACATGTGTTAATTCATAGTTTTGATGCCTTCAGTGTGAATGTACAATTTTCATAGTCATGAAAATACAGAAAAATCTTTAAATGAGAAGGTGTGTCCAAACTTTTGGTCTGTACTGTGTGTATATATATATATATATATATATATATATATATATATGTATATATATATACACACATATATATATATACTGTATATATATGTGTATATATATATATATATATATATACAGTGGTGGCCAAAAGTATTGGCACCCCTGCAATTCTGTCAGATAATACTCAGTTTCTTCCTCAAAATGATTGCAATCACAAATTCTTTGGTATTATTATCTTCATTTAATTTGTCTTCAATGAAAAAACACAAAAAGAATTGCCCTAAAGCCAAATTGGATATAATTCCACACCAAACCTAAAAAAGGGGGTGGACAAAAGTATTGGCACTGTTTGAAAAATCATGTGATGCTTCTCTAATTCGTGTAATTAACAGCACCTGTAACTTACCTGTGGCACTTAACAGGTGTTGGCAATAACTAAATCACACTTGCAGCAAGTTAACATGGATTAAAGTTGACTCAACCTCTGTCCTGTGTCCTTGTGTGTACCACATTGAGCATGGAGAAAAGAAAGAAGACCAAAGAACTGTCTGAGGAAGCATGAGCAATCTCAAGGCTACAAGTCCATCTCCAAAGACCTGAATGTTCCTGTGTCTTCTGTGCGCAGTGTCATCAAGAAGTTTAAAGCCCATGGCACTGTGGCTAACCTCCCTAGATGTGAACGGAAAAGAAAAATTGACGAGAGATTTCAACGCAAGATTGTGCGGATGGTGGATAAAGAACCTCGACTAACATCCAAACAAGTTCAAGCTGCCCTGCAGTCCGAGGGTACAACAGTGTCAACCCGTACTATCCGTCGGCGTCTGAATGAAAAGGGACTGTATTTTAGGATACCCAGGAAGACCCCACTTCTTACCCCGAGACATAAAAAAGCCAGGCTGGAGTTTGCCAAAACTTACCTGAGAAAGCCTAAAACGTTTTGGAAGAATGTTCTCTGGTCAGATGAGACAAAAGTAGAGCTTTTTGGGAAAAAGCATCAACATAGAGTATACAGGAAAAAAAAAGAGGCATTCAAAGAAAAGAACACGGTCCCTACAGTCAAACATGGCGGAGGTTCCCTAATGTTTTGGGCTTGCTTTGCTGCCTCTGGCACTGGACTGCTTGACCGTGTGCATGGCATTATGAAGTCTGAAGACTACCAACAAATTTTGCAGCATAATGTAGGGCCCAGTGTGAGAAAGCTGGGTCTCCCTCAGAGGTCATGGGTCTTCCAGCAGGACAATGACCCAAAACACACTTCCAAAAGCACTATAAAATGGTTTGAGAGAAAGCACTGGAGACTTCTAAGGTGGCCAGCAATGAGTCCAGACCTGAATCCCATAGAACACCTGTGGAGAGATCTCAAAATGGCAGTTTGGAGAAGGCACCCTTCAAACATCAGGGACCTGGAGCAGTTTGCCAAAGAAGAATGGTCTACAATTCCAGCAGAGCATTGTAAGAAACTCATTCATGGTTACCGGAAGCGGTTGTTCGCAGTTATTTTGGCAAAAGGTTGTGCAACCAAGTATTAGGCTGAGGGTGCCAATACTTTTGCCTGGCCTATTTTTGGAGTTTTGTGTGAAATGATCAATGATTTGATTTTTGATTCATTCTTCAGAGGCAGGAAGACACCAGGAAGAGAGAAGACAAAAAAGTTGTATTTGTTTTCACTACTTTTGCCCTTTTTATCATGTTTCTGTATACTCAAGTCTTAATGATCCCTGTGTGACACTAGTCACTACTCACAGACTAGCGTGAGGTAGAGTGGTCAAGATGTACAAGGTCAAAAGTTGAAGACAGTGGGGTAAGACAAACAGATAGTCAGGAGCAAAGTCCGGGGTCTGGTAGTTAAAGTCAGAATACATCAAAGGGAAAAGGGGTTATATACACAGGTAGTCGAAAGCCAAATTCAAGGTCCGACAACAAAAGATCAGAATATCAAAATATGGAGCACAAAGTGAACACACCACAGAGCTGAAGCCACAATTGGCAATGATTTCACTTTGCCAGCTACTTAAAAAGCCTGGCAATTATCTAGAAAGAAAAACACCTGTAGGAAACCCAAACACAACACTGACAGCCCAACATGCCCCTGCTATCCATTGGGACGGCTGAGCTGTCACTCGCAACACTGAGCTGTCACTCGCAGCATCCCTAGGACACAGTGAGTGGCAGAATCGTGACACCCTGTATTTACAACAGAGCTGGAATTCAGTATTCCAAAATTGATTTTAAAAAAAAGATACTAATAAAAAAAAAACACAAAGGAACCCTGCCAAGTTGATTTCAAGTCCTTGCACAGAAACAATATTCCTGACTAGTATATTCCTAACTAGTACATGTTATACCAAAATAAACAGCAGATGACATCACAATAAAATATAATTTATATTTTAATGTTTATTTAAAGAAGTTGTCCACTACTTTATATGAACCTCCCAATGTATCCCCCCGGGGTCCAGGATTGTTTTTGTAAATACCTTGCGGTATCTTTTCTGCCTCTGAGCGGCGCTATCGCTGGCCGGTCAGAGGCATCACGTGACCCATCACTGATGTCACATCAAGTGAGGCGTGACATCAGTGATGCGCTCCCCGCGGTGGATTCTGGGCTGTGGGCAAGGTTACCACGTGCATCACACCCAGCATCCACCGCGCTTTTTGAGGAGAGGGAGTGCACGCAGTGGATGCCAGGTGTGACGCAGGGGAATAGTCCCGCTCACAACCCAGCAGCCACCCGTGGAACGCGGAAGAGGGAACCTCGGCTGCAGCCTGGACTTGTCGTGACGTCAGCGTATGTCAGAGCCGGCTGCAGCCAGGGGTCACGTGATGCCTGTGAGCGGCCACCGATAGTGCCACTCACAGGCAGAAAAGGCACCACAAGGTATTTAGAGAAATATTTATGGGCCCTGGGGGAATACATTGGGGGATCATATAAAGTAGTGGACAACCCCTTTAAATTATTTCAATGAAGTCTGAACTTTGACATCTGCCTAAATATTGTTGTGGTCCAGGTAGACCCCTTCATAGTACAGTATCCTTAATGACAGATGTACTGTCACACTGAAAATATTGTACAGAAATTATATACAGTTAGGTCCATATATATTTGGACAGAGACAACATTTTTCTAATTTTGGTTCTAGACATTACCACAGTGAATTTTAAACAGAACAATTTAGATGCAGTTGAAGTTCAGACTTTCAGCTTTCATTTGAGGGTATCCACATTAAAATTGGATGAAGGGTTTAGGAGTTTCAGCTCTTTAACATGTGCCACCCTGTTTTTAAAGGGACCAAAAGTAATTGGACAATTGACTCCAAGGCTATTTCATGCACAGGTGTGGGCAATCCCTTCGTTATGTCATTCTCAATTAAGCAGATAAAGGCCTGGAGTTGATTTGAGGTGTGGTGCTTGCATTTGGAAGGTTTTGCTGTGAAGTAAACATGCGGTCAAAGGAGCTCTCCATGCAGGTGAAACAAGCCATCCTTAAGCTGCAAAAACAGAAAAAACCCATCCGAGAAATTGCTACAATATTAGGAGGGGCAAAATCTACAGTTTGGTACATCCTGAGAAAGGAAGAAAGCAGTGGTGAACTCATCAATGCAAAAGACCTGGGCGCCCACGGAAGACAACAGTGGTGGATGATCGCAGAATAATCTCCATGGTGAAGAGAAACCCCTTCACAACAGCCAACCAAGTGAACAACACTCTCCAGGAGGTAGGCGTATCAATATCCAAATCTACCATAAAGAGAAGACTGCATGAAAGTAAATACAGAGGGTTAACTGCACGGTGCAAACCACTCATAAGCATCAAGAATAAAAAAGCTAGACTGGACTTTGCTAAAAAACATCTAAAAAAGCCAGCACAGTTCTGGAAGAACATTCTTTGGACAGATGAAACCAAGATCAACCTCTACCAGAATGATGGAAAGAGAAAAGTATGGCGAAGGCGTGGTACAGCTCATGATCCAAAGCATACCACATCATCTGTAAAACACGGCGGAGGCAGTGTGATGGCTTGGGCATGCATGGCTGCCAGTGGCACTGGGTCACTAGTGTTTATTGATGATGTGACACAGGACAGAAGCAGCCGAATGAATTCCGATCTATTCAGAGCCATACTGTGTGCTCAGATCCAGCCAAATGCAGCCAAACTGATTGGTCGTCGTTTCATACTACAGATGGACAATGACCCAAAACATAAAGCCAAAGCAACCCAGGAGTTTATTAAAGCAAAGAAGTGGAATATTCTTGAATGGCCAAGTCAATCACCTAATCTCAACCCAATTGAGCATGCATTTCACTTGTTAAAGACTAAACTTCAGACAGAAAGGCCCACAAACAAACAGCAACTGAAAACCACCGCAGTGAAGGCCTGGCAGAGCATCAAAAAGGAGGAAACACAGCGTCTGGTGATGTCCATGAGTTCAAGACTTCAGGCAGTCATTGCCAACAAAGGGTTTTCAACCAAGTACTAAAAATTAACATTTTATTTACAATTATTTAATCAGTCCAATTACTTTTAGTCCCTTTAAAAACAGGGTGGCACATGTTAAGAAGCTGAAACTCATAAACCCTTCATCCAATTTTAATGTGGATACCCACAAATGAAAGCTGAAAGTCTGAACTTCAACTGCATCTGAATTGTTTCGTTTAAAATACATTGTGGTAATGTCTAGAACCAAAATTAGAAAAATGTTGTCTCTGTCCAAATATATATGGACCTAACTGTAAGTAACATGACAAAAACTTCAAGGTGCTGACTAGTGTTGAGCCACCCCCGTAGTGTTCGAGTTCGGTTCGGTTCGTCGAACACCCGTGTGTTCGCCGAACTGTTCGTCGAACTGTTCGTCGAACACCTTCGAACATCGTTAAAACCAATGGCAGGCAAACAAAAACACATAGAAACACATAGAAAACACCTTCAAAGGTGTCCAAAAGCTGACAAACTGCTCAGAAGACATAACTAACACATGGAAAAGTGACAAGTACATATAGTCATGCGAAAAGAAAATCCAAAAAGTGAGAAGCCGACACGGCCAGTCCGTTCCTGCCCGTGCCACCTCCGTGTCGCCGGGTTTGTGCTAGAGCCGCGGTGTACCCTGACGGCCAGCCCCCCTCTCCCAATACTGGTGCCTGTCTGCTGGTGGGTCGAGCGAGCCCCCCTGTGGTGAAGGCAGCTCTAAGCTTTTTAATTTAAATTGTCTCTCTAATTTGAATGAATACACTTTAAATCCTTTTACAAGGATCTATTGGAGGGCAAGTCTCAAGCCAGCAGCTGCGTAATTCCAGCTCCAGTAGCGTCCACTAAAGCTGCTGCAGTTAAAAAGCTTTTATAAGGATCGAGCTCGGTTGTCCACCACAAGGCATCCTACCACCAGTCCCAGCCCCTATGCCTTGGGGTGCCTCCTGATGCTCTTCACTGAGTATCCCGTGGTCCCGAAGCATTTCCTTTGAAAAAATTAAGTGTCCAAACTACAGGTGGTGTAGCTTGCTTAACAGCCGGGATAATCCGCTGACTAGCAGACACTGCTACTAGGCACAAAGTATTTCCTGGGCTAGATGCAGTTAAAAATTTGTAATTAGATACTCTCGTTGGATGCTGAGAAAGCATTCCATAGAGTCTCCTGGCAGGCCATATATTATTCTCTTAAAAAGCTTGGGGTAGGGGTCTAGGGGACCCTTTTATAGCCAAAATCACGGCCCTGTATCGCAATACGTCACCTAGGCTGAAGATAAATGGAACTGTAGCACCCTGAGGGCTCGGTTGCTACAGAGGTATTGCACCTCACCCAGAGGTGTGATATCTCACTCTCAGGTAAGGATGGAGTGTGGATCAGGACCCGACACCTGCATGCATTACACGACATTGCCGTGGGGCAGGGCGACCAATATGCCCCTGAGATGGGCACAACAGTCCCTGTCCCTGGCTGGAGTGGGGGGAGGGAACACTGAGGAAGGGGAACCCTGTAGTGCAGGAGCAGTGAGGAAGCAGTTCCTGGGTGCATTGAGAAGGGAGTATAAAAGGTGGGCACCATCTTAGTTCAGTGCAGAGAAGTCTGAGCAGAAGTGACAGGGAGCAGGGGCTCTGCATGAGCTCTGCTCCGGAGGCGGGCCTAGTAACAGAGGCTCAGGCCTGGAAGAGGGAGAAGGAAAGAAGAGGAGCGGAGAAGGCTCCAGGAACGAGGAATGAAGGGATCCCAGGGGTGCGGACGGGCGAGTCGCCACCACACACCCGAATCCACCTGCGTGGAGGGGTCAGGCCAAAGGGGGAGACCGGTTCCCGAAACTAGTGGAGGCGGGAAACGACCCTCAGCTAGAAACCGGAGGCTGTGACATTTTACGTGGCGCAGCCCCTCGCTACACCCGCTAGGAAGGCACCATATAGGGTCAGGGAAACTGGTGCCAAGTTTACCAAGAGGAGGCCCGAGGCAGCCGGACAGAAGGGGTGGTAAGAAAGGCCAGACAAAGGACACACAAAGGGGGTCCTGTGAAGCGCTCCAAAGTTATCTCGGAGTTGTCTGAGCCCCTCACCTGGTGAGCACAGTGCAACGTGGGCAGCCGTTACCTGCAGAAGTAGTCTGGATAATAAGAACTGTGAGTAAATGCCCTGGACTGCATCACTCACTCCGTGTCGTTACTGCTGCTGCCCTGCACCATCACCCCCATCCTCCGCATACATTGCCCTGAGGCTATACTCCTCCCGTGGGGAGTTATGCTACGCTCTGCTGCACCCACAACACCAGCCTCAGCGGTCTGCCCTGCAGCAGCGGTTCACTCTGACCGCAATCCACGGGTGGCTTAGTCGGACATTTAATCATCAAAACCACTTAAATAGTTCCGCCACTGGTTTGACCACCCTGAGCCACGGAACCGGGTCGCCGCCACGGAGACTACAACCACCAGCATCCACCAAAAAGAGTCCGGCTCCGGGTGTCCCAAGGCCCAGGGGGCGCGTCAGAACATTTTCATCACCTTTCATAATCACCAATGGGACAAGGCAGGGATGTCCTCTGTCCCCTCTCTTATACATCCTAGTGACGGAGCACCTGCTCTCATCAATTCGCCATAACCCCAATATTAGGTGGATTGAGGTGGGAGGCACCGAGTACAAGTGCTCTCTATTTGCTGATGATGTCCTAGTATATATCACTCAATCACATATATCCATCCATGCTGTTATGGCTGAAATAGATCACTTTGTTACATGGTCAAATTTTCAAATCAATGCAGCGCAGTCTGAGGCCCTCGATGTCTCCCTCCCCAAATCCATACAGGATTCCATCCAGTCCAACTTTCCCTTTGCCTGGCCCTCACAGGGTATCAAATACTTAGGAATTCCTATTCATAGAGACCTCTCCCGTCTATGTTATCTTAATTTTGGGCCATTTATTGAACAACTCCATACAGACCACGGTTGGCAAGTTAGAACTGTAAGATTCACTACGTGAACCACTGGTGTTTTGTGGAAAAGCACATGTACACTGTGTTCCAAATTATTATGCAAAAAGTGTTTAGGAGTGATAAGGGAAGAATTTGTTTGTTTGTCAGTTAAACTCATTGATGGTGATGTGTGTCAGGGCTCTTTATATCACTGTAAGCAATTGCAGACACCTGTGCTAATTAGTTTGGCAGGTGTGTCCAATGAAAGGCAAGACTACTTAAGAAGGCTGTCCCACATTATTAACCCCTTCAGGACCCAGCCTATTTTGACCCTAAAGACCTTGGCATTTTTGTCAATTCTGACCAGTGTCCCTTTACAAAGTAAAAACTCTGGAACACTTCAACGGATCCTAGCGATTCTGAGATTGTTTTTTCGTGACATATTGGGCTTCATGTTAGTATTAAATTTAGGTCGATAATATTTGCGTTTATTTGTGAAAAAATCAAAAATATGGGAAAAATTTTGAAAATTTTGCAATTTTCAAATTTTGAATTTTTATTCTGCTAAACTAGAGAGTGATGTGACACAAAATAGCTAATAAATAACATTTCCCACATGTCTACTTTACATCAGCACAATTTTGGAAAAAAAAAAAAATTTTGGTAGGAAGTTAGAAGGGTTCAAAGTTCATCAGCAAATTTTCTTTTTCCAGCAAAATTTGCAAAGCCATTTTTTTTAGTGACCACATCACATTTGAAGTCCCTTTGAGGGGTGTACATGACAGAAAACACCCAAAAGTGACACCATTCCAAAAACTTCACCCCTCAAGCTACTCAAAACTACATTCAAGAAGATTATTAACCCTTCAGGTGCATCACAGGAACTAAAGCCACATGGAAGAAAAAAATGAACATTTTTATTTTTCTAACAAAAATTTTCTTTTAGCCTAAATTTTTTAATTTTCACATGGGTAACAGGATAAAATGCATCCTAAAATTTGTTGGTCAATTTCTCCTGAGTACACTGATACCTCATATGTGGTCATAAACCACTGTTTGGGCACACGGCAGGGCTCAGAAGGGAAGGAGCGCCATTTTACTTTTTGAATGGAAAATTAGCTCCAAAAGTCAAATTGCGCTCCTTCTCTTCTGAGCCCTGCCATGCGCCCAAACTGTGGTTTATGACCACATATGAGGTATCAGTGTACTCAGGAGAAATTGACCAACACATTTTTGGATGCATTTTATCCTGTTACCCATGTGAAAATTAAAAAAATTAGGCTAAAAGAAAATTTTTGTGAAATAAAAAGGACTTTTTTGTTTTCACAGATCATTTTGTGAAGCACCTGGGGGTTCCAAGTGCTCACTATGCATCTAGATAGGTGCCTTGGGGGGTCTAGTTTCCAAAATGGGGTCACTTGTGGGGGAGCTCCACTTTTTAGGCACATTAGTGGCTCTCCAAACGCAACATGGTGTCCGCTAACAATTTGAGCCGATTTTCCATTCAATTTGTTTGCGGACACCATGTCCCGTTTGGAGAGCCGCTGTGTGTCCAAACATTGGAGCTCACCTACAAGTGACCACATTTTGGAAACTATACCCCCCAAGGCACCTATCTAGATGCATAGTGAGCACTTGGAACCCCCAGATCCTTCACAAATTAATCCGTAAAAATCAAAAAAGTGTTTTTTTTTCCACTTTTTCATTTTTATGAATCAATTTGTGAAGCACCTGGGGGTTCCAAGTGCTCACTATGCATCTAGATAGGTGCCTTGGGGGGTCTAGTTTCCAAAATGGGGTCACTTGTGGGGGAGCTCCAATGTTTGGGCACACAGCGGCTCTCCAAACGCAACATGGTGTCCGCTAACAAATTGTCGACTCAAATTGTTAGAAGACACCATGTTGCGTTTGGAGAGCCGCTGTGTGCCCAAACATTGGAGCTCCCCCACAAATGACCCCATTTTGGAAACTAGACCCCCAAAGGCACTTACCTAGATGCATAGTGAGCACTTAAAACCCCCAGGTCCTTCACAAATTAATCCGTAAAAATAAAAAAGTGTTTTTTTTTCCACTTTTTCATTTTTATGAATCAATTTGTGAAGCACCTGGGGGTTCCAAGTGCTCACTATGCATCTAGATAGGTGCCTTGGGGGGTCTAGTTTCCAAAATGGGGTCACTTGTGGGGGAGCTCCAATGTTTGGGCACACAGCGGCTCTCCAAATGCAACATGGTGTCCGCTAACAAATTGTCGGCTCAAATTGTTAGAAGACACCATGTTGCGTTTGGAGAGCCGCTGTGTGCCCAAACATTGGAGCTCCCCAACAAATGACCCCATTTTCGAAACTAGACCCCCCAAGGCACCTATCTAGATGCATAGTAAGCACTTGGGACCCCCAGGTCCTTAGGAAATTAATCCGTAAAAATAAAAAAGTGTTTTTTTTTTCACTTTTTCATTTTTATCAATCAATTTGTGAAGCACCTGGGGGTTCCAAGTGCTCACTATGCATCTATATAGGTGCCTTGGGGGGTCTAGTTTCCAAAATGGGGTCACTTGTGGGGGAGCTCCAATGTTTGGGCACACAGCGGCTCTCCAAACGCAACATGGTGTCTTCTAACAATTTGAGCCGACAATTTGTTAGCGGACACCATGTTGCATTTGGAGAGCCGCTGTGTGCCCAAACATTGGAGCTCCCCCACAAGTGACCCCATTTTGGAAACTAGACCCCCCAAGGCACCTATCTAGATGCATAGTGAGCACTTGGGACCCCCAGGTCCTTAGGAAATTAATCCGTAAAAAAAATAAGTGTTTTTTTTTTCACTTTTTCATTTTTATCAATCAATTTGTGAAGCACCTGGGGGTTCCAAGTGCTCACTATGCATCTATATAGGTGCCTTGGGGGGTCTAGTTTCCAAAATGGGGTCACTTGTTGGTGAACTCCAATGTTTGGGCACACAGGGACTCTCCAAACGCAAAGGGTTCCAATTTGTTAGCGGACACCATTGTGTAGTGCATGTCAGGTTGGTGTGCGGTGTGGTATATTGTAGTGCATACACCACACACACACACACACACACACAATCTCATACACTACAACACACACACACCAACCTGACATAGCCTCCTCAGCTGAGTACGCCCTAGACTGGGATGAGCGGGACGGGCGGGACATTTTGTGTGCTTTGTGCGTGTGTAAAAAAAAAATCAAAACTTTATTATAGTGTGAGTGTACGTGTGTGTGCTTGGTGTAACCTTCTGCAGTCACGTGTGGGGCCGGTCAGGTGTAGGGGGCGGTCAGGCGTAGGGGGCGGTCAGGCGTAGGGGGCGGTCAGGCGTAGGGGGCGGTCAGGAGTAGGGGGCGGTCAGGCGTAGGGGGGGTCAGGCGTAGGGGGCGGTCAGGCGTAGGGGGGGGTCAGGCGTAGGGGCGGTCAGGCGTAGGGGGCGGTCAGGCGTAGGGGGCGGTCAGACGTAGGGGGCGGTCAGACGTAGGAGGGGGCTGAGGAGATGGAGGAGCCAGAAGCAGCAGCAAGGGGGGTGATCACTGGGGCAGGAGCCGGCAGCAGCAAGGGGGGGTAGGAGGCCGGCAGCATCGGGGGGTGATTACTGGGGCAGAAAGGGGAGCAGGAGCTGGCAGGAGCAGGGGGCTGATTACTGGGTTTTCGGGGGGGTGATCACTGGAAACAGGGGGGGTGAACACTGGGAACAGGGGGGGTGAACACTGGGAACAGGGGGGGTGAACACTGGGGACAGGGGGGGTGAACACTGGGGGAGGGGGTGATTATTGGGAGGTGGGGGGTGATATCACTGGGACTGGGGGATGGTGGGTTTGATCACAGGAGCAGGGCATTTACACTGAGCCTGCTGCTGCTGTGATCACAGTCCACCGGCTGTCAGAAGGAGAGCAGCAGCCGGTGGATGAAGACGTGGGAGAGGGAGCGGAGGTCGGGGTGCAGGTATGAAAGTGGAGGGGGGGTGGAGAGGGGGGCGGGGGGGGGTTACGGGGGGGGTGGAGGGGGGGTCGGGGGGAGTCGCGGCAATACCTACCGCTGATCAGCGGTGGCGGCGGCAGACGCGATCCACAGGGTCCACAGCAGGGGGTCCGCAGCAGGGGGTCCGCAGCAGGGTGTCCACAGCAGGGGGTCCACAGCAGGGGGTCCACAGCAGACGATCTAGGGTTGGGAAGGTGCTGGGAGGTTTCAGCCATCCCTCCATATCTGATTGGGGCTAGTATCCATGTGACGCTAGCCCCCCAATCAGATCTGGGGGGAGGGGGGGAACAGAGGTGACACTCCCCCCAGCCAATGGCTGATGCTGTAAGTATCAGGCAATGCCCAGATTTAAATATTACACCAATTTTCATTGGTGAAATATTTAATTCATACCGATTGGCAGTTTCACTAAAAGTGAAAATGAAACAGCCAATCGGAGGGGTCCCAGGCACGGGGGGGTTAATCCACCCCCCGGGGGGTCGACTTCAGGATGTCCAGTTGCAGTAGCAACTGTGACACCTGAGCGACCCCGCTCGCAGGCGCTGCAGGGGCTCTTTCCCTCCATGTCACAGACGCTGTGACATGGGTCGGGAACGAACTGTTTTCCATGTCACAAACGGTGTGACACGGGTCGGGAAGGGGTTAAGCAGCCTACATTTTCTGCCAAAATGGGAAAGAAAAAGGATGTGTTGGCTGCTGAGAAGCAACAAATTGTGGAGTGTTTAGGTCAAGGCATGACTACTAGTGTTGAGCCACCCCCGTAGTGTTCGAGTTCGGTTCGGTTCGTCGAACACCCGTGTGTTCGCCGAACTGTTCGTCGAACTGTTCGTCGAACACCTTCGAACACCGTTAAAACCAATGGCAGTCAAACAAAAACACATAGAAACACATAGAAAACACCTTCAAAGGTGTCCAAAAGCTGACAAACTGCCCAGAAGACACAACTAACACATGGAAAAGTGACAAGTACATATAGTCATGCGAAAAGAAAAGAGGTGGAGGAGTAAAAGGAGGGGGAGACACAGATATAGGCATGTCATGCCCTTCTAAAATCCAAAAAGTGAGAAGCCGACACGTTCAGTCCGCTCCTGCCCGTGCCACCTCCGCGTCGCCGGGTTTGTGCCAGAGCCGCGGTGAACCCTGACGGCCAGCCCCCCTCTCCCAATACTGGTGCCTGTCCGCTGGTGGGTCGAGCGAGCCCCCTGTGGTGGAGGCAGCTCTAAGCTTTTTAATTTAAATTGTCTCTCTAATTTGAATGAATACACTTTAAATCCATTTACAAGGATCTATTGGAGGGCAAGTCTCATGCCAGCAGCCGCGTAATTCCAGCTCCAATAGCGTCCACTAAAGCTGCTGCAGTTAAAAAGCTTTTATAAGGATCGAGCTCGGCTGTCCACCGCAAGGCATCCTACTGCCAGTCCCAGCCCCTATGCCTTGGGGTGCCTCCTGATGCTCTTCACTGAGTATCCCGTGGTCCCGAAGCATTTCCTTTGAAAAAATTAAGTGTCCAAACTACAGGTGGTGTAGCTTGCTTAACAGCCGGGATAATCCGCTGACTAGCAGACACTGCTACTAGGCAAAAAGTATTTCCTGGGCTAGATGCAGTTAAAAATTTGTAATTAGATACTCTCGTTGGATGCTGAGAAAGCATTCCATAGAGTCTCCTGGCACGCCATATATGATTCTCTTAAAAAGCTTGGGGTAGGGGTCTAGGGGACCCTTTTATAGCCAAAATCACGGCCCTGTATCGCAATACGTCACCTAGGCTGAAGATAAATGGAACTGTAGCACCCTGAGGGCTCGGTTGCTACAGAGGTATTGCACCTCACCCAGAGGTGTGATATCTCACTCTCAGGTAAGGATGGAGTGTGGATCAGGACCCGACACCTGCATGCATTACACCACATTGCCGTGGGGCAGGGCGACCAATATGCCCCTGAGATGGGCACGACAGTCCCTGTCCCTGGCTGGAGTGGGGGGAGGGAACACTGAGGAAGGGGAACCCTGTAGTGCAGGAGCAGGGAGGAAGCAGTTCCTGGGTGCATTGAGAAGGGAGTATAAAAGGTGGGCACCATCTTAGTTCAGTGCAGAGAAGTCTGAGCAGAAGTGGCAGGGAGCAGGGGCTCTGCATGAGCTCTGCTCCGGAGGCGGGCCTAGTAACAGAGGCCCAGGCCTGGAAGAGGGAGAAGGAAGGAAGAGGAGCGGAGAAGGCTCCAGGAACGAGGAACGAAGGGATCCCAGGGGTGCGGACGGGCGAGTCGCCACCGCACGCCCGAATCCACCTGCGTGGAGGGGTCAGGCCAAAGGGGGAGACTGGTCCCCGAAACTAGTGGAGGCAGGAAACGACCCTCAGCTAGAAACAGGAGGCTGTGACATTTTATGTGGCGCAGCCCCTCGCTACACCCGCTAGGAAGGCACCACATAGGGTCAGGGAAACTGGCGCCAAGTTTACCAAGAGGAGGCCCGAGGCAGCCGGACAGAAGGGTTGGTAAGAAAGGCCAGACAAAGGACACACAAAGGGAGTCCTGTGAAGCGCTCCAAAGTTATCTGGGAGTTGTCTGAGCCCCTCACCTGGTGAGCACAGTACGACGTGGGCAGCCGTTACCTGCAGACGTGGTCTGGATAATAAGAACTGTGAGTAAAGGCCCTGGACTGCATCACTGACTCCGTGTCGTTACTGCTGCTGCCCTGCACCATCACCCCCATCCTCCGCATACACTGCCCTGAGGCTATACTCCTCCCGTGGGGAGTTATGCTACGCTCTGCTGCACCCACAACACCAGCCTCAGCGGTCTGCCCTGGAGCGGCGGTTCACTCTGACCGCAATCCACGGGTGGTGTAGTCGGACATTTAAACATCAAAACCACATAAATAGTTCCGCCACTGGTTTGACCGCCCTGAGCCACGGAACCGGGTCACCGCCACGGAGACTACAACCACCAGCATCCACCAAAAAGGGTCCGGCTCCGGGTGTCCCAAGGCCCAGGGGGCGTGTCAGAACATTTTCATCACCTTTCACAATCACCAATGGGACAAGGCAGGGATGTTCTCTGTCCCCTCTCTTATACATCCTAGTGACGGAGCACCTGCTCTCATCAATTCGCCATAACCCCAATATTAGGTGGATTGAGGTGGGAGGCACCGAGTACAAGTGCTCTCTATTTGCTGATGATGTCCTAGTATATATCACTCAATCACATATATCCATCCATGCTGTTATGGCTGAAATAGATCACTTTGTTACATGGTCAAATTTTAAAATCAATGCAGCGAAGTCTGAGGCCCTCGATGTCTCCCTCCCCAAATCCATATAGGATTCCATCCAGTCCAACTTTCCCTTTGCCTGGCCCTCACAGGGTATCAAATACTTAGGAATTCCTATTCATAGAGACCTCTCCCATCTATGTTATCTTAATTTTGGGCCCTTTATTGAACAACTCCATACAGACCACGGTTGGCAAGTTAGAACTGTAAGATTCACTACGTGAACCACTGGTGTTTTGTGGAAAAGCACATGTACACTGTGTTCCAAATTATTATGCAAAAAGTGTTTAGGAGTGATAAGGGAAGAATTTGTTTGTTTGTCAGTTAAACTCATTGATGGTGATGTGTGTCAGGGCTCTTTATATCACTGTAAGCAATTGCAGACACCTGTGCTAATTAGTTTGGCAGGTGTGTCCAATGAAAGGCAAAACTACTTAAGAAGGCTGTCTCACATTATTAAGCAGCCTACATTTTCTGCCAAAATGGGAAAGAAAAAGGATGTGTCGGCTGCTGAGAAGCAACAAATTGTGGAGTGTTTAGGTCAAGGCATGACTACAATCAACATTGTGCGATGATCAGGATGAAGTGTCTTGGCAATCAAGAAGTATGTAGCTGATTCACAGTACACACGTGTGCGTGCTGATAAGGGCAAATTGAGGACTCTTTCCTACAGGCAATTACGTCAGGTTGAAAGAGCAGCGGCAAAAAAGCCTTGTCATAGCAGCAGACAAGTTTTTGAAGCTGCTGGTGCCTCCAACGTCCCCCGAACAACAAGATGCAGGGTCCTTCAGAGGTTTGCAGCTGTGCATACGCCATCCTGACGACCTCCTCTATCCACTTCACACAAGCAGAAACGGCTCCAGTGGGCCAAACATTACATGAAGACTGATTTCAAAACTGTTTTGTTCATGGATGAGTGCCGTGCAGCGCTCGATGGTCCAGATGGATGGAGTGGAGGATGGCTGGTTGATGGACACCCCACGCAAACACGGCTACAGCGCCAACAAGGAGGAGGTGGAGTAATGTTTTGGGCTGGAATCATGGGGAGAGAGATTGTCGGCCCCTTTAGGATCCCTGAAGGCGCTAAAGATGAACTCCATAATGTATGTGGATTTTCTCAAACAGCACTTCCTGCCATGGTTCAAGAAGAAGAACCGTGTATTTCACAGCAAGATCATTTTTTTGCATGATAATGCATCATCTCATGCTGCACATAAAACATCTGCATCTCTGGCTGATATGGGCATAAAAGGGGACAAACTTATGGTGTGACCCCCATGCTCCCCTGACCTCTACCCCATTCAGAACCTTTGGAGCATCATTAAAAGGAGTGTCTATGATGGCGGGAGGCAGTTCACATCTAAGCAACAGCTCTGGGAGGGTATTCTGTCCTCATGCAAAACAATTGAAGCAGAAACCATCCAAAACCTGACAAATTCAATGGACGAGAGAGTTCAGAAGCTCCTTTCGAACAAGGGGTCCTATGTGAAAATGTAACATCACCTAGAATAAAGTTTTGAGTTGAAAACTGTTTGATTTCAGTTTCTAACAACCTGCTAATGCTTATAATTTCAAAAATGACCATTTTTTTGGTCTTTATTAAAATGAAAAGGTTGATCGAAAAGTTTGGGGGATCTAAGAGTGTGGCAACCCAGTAGTCATGATTACTTCGAATTCTGACAATATGAGGGTCATGCTGCAGGTAGTGCAGCAAGAAGGCACTTATGTGTCTTGCGCATCTCGGAGCCCCAAAATTATTTTCCGGGCTAGATGCAGCTAAAAATTATTATTAATTTTAAATCTGGTGAAGCTTTAGTATAGATGGCCTAATAGGATCAGTGCTGCACACTGCTACAAAGCCCAAATTATTTTCCAGTCAAGATACAGATAAACATGATTAGTAATTTTAAATCTGGTGGAGCTTATTATAGATGGCCTAATAGAATCAGTGCTGCACACTGCTACAAAGCCCAAATTATTTTCCAGCCAAAATACAGATAAACATGATTAGTAATTTGAAAGCTTAAAACGGTTGGTAGGGTGATTTTAACCAATCATCAAGCTTTTACTCTCCCCAGGATGACACAGGGGTAGAAAAGTCGTTTCGGATCCATGATTTGTTCATCTTTATGAACGTGAGTCTGTCTACATTATCAGTGGAGAGCCGCGTGCGCTTATCTGTCAGCACACCACCAGCAGCGCTGAACACACGTTCAGACAGAACGCTGGCTGCGGGGCATGACAAGATCTCCAAGGCGTAAATGGCTAGCTCCGGCCATTTATCCAGATTGGAAGCCCAAAAAGAGCAAGGGTCCAGTGACACAGTCATGGCTTCAATGTTTACTTGGAGATACTCCTGTACCATCGTCTCTAGGCGTTGACTATGTGTCAGACTTCTTGTCTCCTGTGGCCTTGCAAAGGATGGGCTAAAAAAGTGGTGAAATGATTCCGCAAAATTGATGTTACCAGCAGATACTGTGGTTCTGTTACGGTTTAAGTGCTGAACACTTGACGGTCCCACGGTTGGCAAGTTGGAACTGTGAGATTCACTACGTGCACCACTGGTATTTTGTGGAAAAGCACATGTAAGATTCTGCAACAGTCTCTGCTGATACTCCTGCATGCGTGCATCCCTTTCTATGGCAGGAATAATTTCTGCAAATTTACTTTTGTACCGGGGATCTAACAGTGTGGCAACCCAGTAGTCAGGATTATTTCTAATTCTCACAATTCGAGGGTCATGTTGCAGGTAGTGCAGCAAGAAGGCACTCATGTGTGTTGCGCATCCAGGAGCACCAAGTCCCTGTTGTGTTGGTGGCGAGGTAACAATCATGCTTCCTTCCTCTGTCCTCTCCCCCCAACCTCGCACAACAGAAATGTGATCAAGGTCTCCCTCATCTGATGAGTCTTCCATCAGTTCGTCCTCCACTTCTTCCTGGGCTCCTGCACCTTCCTCACTAGTTTGGCTGCTACCATGCGCCCTGGTAAAACCATCTCCCCCACCCTCACATGCCTGCCGCCTTGGTGCTGCCGACCGTCTGGACCTTGCAGATGTTAGCCCTTCCGCATACAACTCCTCCTCCTCTACTTCCTCCACCTCCTCTTGTGCCACCACCTGACTCCGAATTCTGTTTAACATGTGCTCCAGCATGTAAATCACCGGAATAGTCATGCTGATAATGGCATCGTCAGCACTAAACATCTTCGTCGCCATTTCAAAACTGTGCAGAAGGGTGCATAGGTCCCTGATCTGAGACCACTCCTCCAGCGTGATTTGCCCCACCTCTGGATCTCGTTGGCCCATTCTATACGTCAGAACGTATTGCACCAGGGCTTGTTGGTGCTGCCACAGTCGCTGCAACATGTGCAGAGTTGAATTCCACCGGGTAGGCACATCGCATTTTAGCCGGTGAAGTGGCAGGCCCAACGATTTCTGTAGAGATGTAAGTCGCTGAGCTGCGGGATGCGAACGGCGGAAGTGAGCACACAGCGACCGTGCCCTCTGCAGAAGGCCATCTAGTCTGGGATAGTGGGCTAAAAATTGCTGGACAGCCAGGTTCAACACGTGAGCCATACAAGGCACGTGTGTGACATTGCCCCGGCGAAGGGCCGCACCCAGGTTTGCAGCATTGTCGCACACGGTCTTCCCTGGTTTCAGGTCCAGTGGAGACAACCATTCATGAAATTGGTTCTCCAGAGCTGACCACAACTCCTCAGCTGTGTGACTCACATTTCCCAGACATTTCAATGTAAAAACCGCCTGATGACGTTGAGCCCTACTGCCAGCATAGTAAGGAGGTGTGCAGGATCCCTTCTGCGCAGTTAGAAAGCTTGTGGCATGACCAGACAGGCTTTGGGTGCAGGTGGAAGACCGAGAGGAGGTTGAGGAGGCAGAAGCAGTGGAGGAACTTTGACATAAAGAGGATTGACACACAACTCGTGGGGACGGCAAGACTTGGACAGCAGCCCCTTGTCCTGCTGTCACCATAGTTACCCAGTGCCCAGTCAGCGACATGTAACGCCCCTGTCCATGCCTACTCGTCCAAGTGTCTGTGGTGAAATGCACCCTGTCACACACAGAGTTTCTCAAAGAAGCGGTGATGTTGTGTGCGACATGCTGGTGGAGCGCAGGCACACCTTTCTTTGAGAAGTAGTGCCGACTGGGCATCTGGTACTGGGGCACTGCGACGGACATAAGGTCTCGAAAATCCTCTGTGTCCACCAGGCGGAAAGGCAGCATTTCTGTAGCCAAGAGCTTGCAGATGGTGAAATTCAACCTCTTAGCTTTCTCATGGCTAGGAGGAAATGGTCTTTCACTTGTCCACATCAGAGGGACCGAGGGCTGGCTATTGTGCTTAGACGGGGTTGATAAGGGTGTCCCCGGCAAACTGCCGGTCTGTGAGGAAGATGCAGGCGGACATGTTAGGTTGCCTTGATCCAAAGGTGGTGCTATCGATGTCGGACAGCGCTCAACACCAGCTGGTGTTACCACCTCCAAAGAAAATGATGACCTGCCAATCACGCTGGCTGTTGCGGGTAAAGAGGTGGCAGGTCTGCGCCCCAAAACAGGTGTGACTGCTGTCCCCCCAGTCACAGAGGATGAAGAGGCCGCGGATGCACAAGATATGGCAGACGGTGGTTGGCCCAGCCGGCTAGGCCGCATTGTAGCACACTGAGCTTTCCACTGCAACTTATGCTTCATGTCCATGTGCCGGTTCATGCATGAAGTACTCAAACTATGTATTTTTTGGCCTCTACTTAGCTTTTGCTGACAAATGTTACAGATAACACGAGTTGGGTCATCTTTATCGATCTGAAAAAATGCCCAGGCTATGCAAGGCTTAGCACCCATGCGACCTGAAGAGCCACCACGACTTGTGGTGAGAGGCAGAGTTGTGTTTGAGGATGCAGTTGTTGACGTGCTTCCAGTACTACGTCTCTGTCCAGGAAGGCGCAACCTGACCTCGTCGTCACTAGCATCTTCCTCCACCTCCTCTGCTGACCTCATCTCTTGGCTGACTGTGGGTTGACAGTAAGTGGGATCTCCAACCTCATCATCATCACCCTGTGCGTTATCACACCCGTCGTCGTCAGAGCCAACCTGTTCCTGCCCTGACAAAAAACTAAAGTTGTCGCTCCAATCAGGTATTTGAGTCTTATCATCGTCTTCCTCATTGTCTCCACCAACAGGAGTTACAGTTTGGGAATGAGGGTCTACATTATGGTCAGAACCTTCTGCGTTTGGTCCTGGATCCGACTCATAAAGATTCTGGGCATCAGTGCAGATCATTTCCTCGTCTGGATTCACAGAAGCGCAGGAGTCGACCTCTGATTCCCAGGCTATAGTATGAGTAAACAGCTCTGCAGACTCAACCATCTGTTCTACCTCATACTCAGACGGGCAGCTGGAGATTTGGGAGCTGTGAGGAAGCAAGTGCGATTGGGGTGACACCTTTGAGGACTGGAGTATTTGTGATGTTGAAGTTGATGTGGAGGAGAGCCCACTTAAAGGAGCACTTGAAATCCGTTGAAGCACCTGCTGTTTTTGTGCCTCATCTGGAATTTGTAGCGATTGGCGTGGCCGTAAGAAAGGGATCTTATCACATTGTCCACTAAAAGAAGTAGACATTTTAGTTTGGCTGGAAGATGGTCTTTCTTCTGCAGATGTTACTGTTGCTTTAACACCTACCCCACGGACACAACCTTTTTTCCCCTTCCCAACACGCCTATTCCCCTTTCCACCAGCAGCAGGACTTTTTCCAATCATTTTGGTGGTTAACTAATTCACAACTCTGGAGTTGTTTGCACAAAAAAACAATGGATGGGAACCGAGCAGAGCTTAGTGGCCAAACTGTTTTATTAGGCCAAAACTATTGGCTGGGTTAGATGCAGAAAAAAATTATATTCAATTTGCAACCTGATGGAGGTCAGTATAGATGGACTAATAGAACAAGTCCCACACACAGCTAGAAGCCCAAATATTTTTTCAGAGGTAGATGCAGAAAAAAATTTTATTCAGTTTGCAACCTGATGGAGGTCTGTATAGATGGATTAATAGAACAAGTCCCACACACAGCTACAAGCCCAATATTTTTTCAGAGGTAGATGCAGAAAAAAATTATATTCAGTTTGCAACCTGATGGAGGTCAGTATAGATGGACTAATAGAGAAAGTCCCACACACTGCTAGAAGGCCAAATATTTTTTCAGAGCTAGATGCAGACAAAAAATTATTTTGAATTTGCAACCTGATGGAGGTCAGTATAGGTGGACTAATAGAACAAGTCCCACACACTGCTAGAAGGCCAAATATTTTTTCAGAGCTAGATGCAGAAAAAAATTATATTCAGTTTGCAACCTGATGGAGGTCTGTATAGATGGATTAATAGAACAAGTCCCACACACAGCTAGAAGCCCAAATATTTTTTCAGAGGTAGATGCAGATAAAAATTATTTTTAATTTGCAACCTGATGGAGGTCAGTATAGATGGACTAATAGAGAAAGTCCCACACACTGCTAGAAGGCCAAATATTTTTTCAGAGCTAGATGCAGATAAAAATTATTTTTAATTTGCAACCTGATGGAGGTCAGTATAGATGGACTAATAGAGAAAGTCCCACACACTGCTAGAAGGCCAAATATTTTTTCAGAGCTAGATGCAGATAAAAATTATATTCAATTTGCAACCTGATGGAGGTCAGTATAGATGGACTAATAGAACAAGTCCCACACACAGCTAGAAGCCCAAATATTTTTTCAGAGGTACTGTAGATGCAGATAAAAATTATTTTTAATTTGCAACCTGATGGAGGTCAGTATAGATGGACTAATACAACAAGTCCCACACACAGCTAGAAGCCCAATATTTTTTCAGAGGTAGATGCAGAAAAAAATATATTCAGTTTGCAACCTGATGGAGGTCAGTATAGATGGAGTAATAGAACAAGTCCCACACACAGCTAGAAGCCCAAATATTTTTTCAGAGGTAGATGCAGATAAAAATTATTTTTAATTTGCAACCTGATGGAGGTCAGTATAGATGGACTAATAGAGAAAGTCCCACACACTGCTAGAAGGCCAAATATTTTTTCAGAGCTAGATGCAGATAAAAATTATATTCAATTTGCAACCTGATGGAGGTCAGTATAGATGGACTAATAGAGAAAGTCCCACACACTGCTAGAAGGCCAAATATTTTTTCAGAGCTAGATGCAGATAAAAATTATATTCAATTTGCAACCTGATGGAGGTCAGTATAGATGGACTAATAGAACAAGTCCCACACACAGCTAGAAGCCCAAATATTTTTTCAGAGGTACTGTAGTTGCAGATAAAAATTATTTTTAATTTGCAACCTGATGGAGGTCAGTATAGATGGACTAATAGAGAAAGTCCCACACACTGCTAGAAGGCCAAATATTTTTTCAGAGCTAGATGCAGAAAAAAATTATATTCAGTTTGCAACCTGATGGAGGTCAGTATAGATGGACTAAGAGAGAAAGTCCCACACACTGCTAGAAGGCCACATATTTTTTCAGAGGTAGATGCAGAAAAAAATATATTCAGTTTGCAACCTGATGGAGGTCTGTATAGATGGATTAATAGAACAAGTCCCACACACAGCTAGAAGCCCAATATTTTTTCAGAGGTAGATGCAGAAAAAAATATATTCAGATTGCAACCTGATGGAGGTCAGTATAGATGGACTAATACAACAAGTCCCACACACAGCTAGAAGCCCAATATTTTTTCAGAGGTAGATGCAGAAAAAAATATATTCAGTTTGCAACCTGATGGAGGTCTGTATAGATGGATTAATATAACAAGTCCCACACACAGCTAGAAGCCCAATATTTTTTCAGAGGTAGATGCAGAAAAAAATATATTCAGTTTGCAACCTGATGGAGGTCAGTATAGATGGACTAATACAACAAGTCCCACACACAGCTAGAAGCCCAATATTTTTTCAGAGGTAGATGCAGAAAAAAATATATTCAGTTTGCAACCTGATGGAGGTCTGTATAGATGGATTAATAGAACAAGTCCCACACACTGCTAGAAGCCCAATATTTTTTCAGAGGTAGATGCAGAAAAAAATATATTCAGTTTGCAACCTGATGGAGGTCAGTATAGATGGACTAATACAACAAGTCCCACACACAGCTAGAAGCCCAATATTTTTTCAGAGCTAGATGCAGAAAAAAATTATATTCAGTTTGCAACCTGATGGAGGTCAGTATAGATGGACTAATAGAATGATGCTATGCCCAAAAGATTTTACTTCACTAGGTGCAGTAAAAAAATTGGTGTTCTATACACAGGTGGTATATCTTGCAACACAGATAGGCTACTCCACTGACTAACACACTCTGCAATAGGCCAAAAAGGATTAGCTTTGCTAGATTCAGCCAAATGCTGTGAAAAAAACTTGCACAGCACTGGCACAGACCTGCCTGGCAAAAACTGATAGGAACTGATGTAACCTAGTCCTGAAAAGGACTCCAATTACAATTAGTCTTTACTCCCACAATCTATCTATTTAAGAGCACAGACCTGCCTGATAAAAGTCGTAGGAAATGCTGTAACCTAGTCCTTAAAAGGACTGCAATCACAACTATTCCCTACTCCCAAGCTATCTGTAGATTTGTGCGAAAATTGGCTTGAAATTAACAAGGTATAGCGCACACAGCAACAGCGGTGCCGTCTAACACGCAGCTGCAGCAGTGAGAAAATGGTGGCGACGGGAAAAATGGCTTGGTCTTATAGGGCAAGGACATGTGACATACACTGCCAATGACACATGCCCTTGCTTGTGTGAAAAAAAGCACTTCGCTCCGTGTGTGCGCTGCTGATAGGCTGACAGATTGCACCTCCCCACTGTAAATGCGGGAAAGAGAAAAAAAAAATGGAGATCTTCATTGTTCCTGCAGAGATCCATCCCCTGCCCCTCCCCCCACCCCGCTGTACACTCAAACTGCGTATTAACATTAATTTTCATCATTACTGAGAAAAAATCCAGTTATGATTTTGGTGCACGAACAGTTATCGAACATAACCTCGAACAGCCGAATTTTTCTCAAATTGTTCGTGTTCACTGAACGGCTCGAACACCGCCCAAAACAGCTCGAATTTGAGATTGGCGAACAGTTCGAGTAGAACAACGCTCATCTCTACTACAATCAACATTGTGCGATGATCAGGATGAAGTGTCTTGGCAATCAAGAAGTATATAGCTGATTCACAGTACACACGTGTGCGTGCTGATAAGGGCAAATTGAGGACTCTTTCCTACAGGCAATTACGTCAGGTTACAAGAGCAGCGGCAAAAAAGCCTTATCATAGCAGCAGACAAGTTTTTGAAGCTGCTGGTGCCTCCAACATCCCCCGAACAACAAGATGCAGGGTCCTTCAGAGGTTTGCAGCTGTGCGTACGCCATCCTGTCGACCTCCTCTATCCACTGCACACAAGCAGAAACGGCTCCAATGGGCCAAACATTAGATGAAGACTGATTTCAAAACTGTTTTGTTCACGGATGAGTGCCGTGCAACGCTCGATGGTCCAGATGGATGGAGTGGAGGATGGCTGGTTGATGGACACCCCACGCAAACACGGCTACAGCGCCAACAAGGAGGAGGTGGAGTAATGTTTTGGGCTGGAATCATGGGGAGAGAGATTGTCGGCCCCTTTAGGATCCCTGAAGGCGCTAAAGATGAACTCCATAATGTATGTGGAGTTTCTCAAACAGCGCTTCCTGCCATGGTTCAAGAAGAAGAACCGTGTATTCCACAGCAAGATCATTTTCATGCATGATAATGCACCGTCTCATGCTGCACATAACACATCTGCATCTCTGGCTGATATGGGCATAAAAGGGGACAAACTTATGGTGTGACCCCCATGCTCCCCTGACCTCTACCCCATTCAGAACCTCTGGAGCATCATCAAAAGGAGTGTCTATGATGGCGGGAGGCTGTTCACATCTAAGCAACAGCTCTGGGAGGGTATTCTGTCCTCATGCAAAACAATTGAAGCAGAAACCATCCAAAACCTGACAAATTCAATGGACGAGAGAGTTCAGAAGCTCCTTTCGAACAAGGGGTCCTATGTGCAAATGTAACATCACCTAGAATAAAGTTTTGAGTTGAAAACTGTTTGATTTAAGTTTCTAATAACCTGCTAATGCTTATAATTTCAAAAATGACCATTTTTTTGGTCTTTATTAAAATGAAAAGGTTGATCGAAGAGTGTGGGGGATCTAACAGTGTGGCAACCCAGTAGTCAGGATTACTTCGAATTCTGACAATCTGAGGGTCATGTTGCAGGTAGTGCAGTAAGAAGGCACTTATGTGTCTTGCGCATCTCGGAGCCCCAAAATTATTTTCCGGGCTAGATGCAGCTAAAAATTATTATTAATTTTAAATCTGGTGGAGCTTAGTATAGATGGCCTAATAGAATCAGTACTGCACACTGCTACAAAGCCCAAATTATTTTCCAGCCAAGATACAGATAAACATGATTAGTAATTTTAAATCTGGTGGAGCTTAGTATAGATGGCCTAATAGAATCAGTGCTGCACACTACTACAAAGCTCAAATTATTTTCCAGCCAAGATACAGATAAACATGATTAGTCATTTTAAATCTGGTGGAGCTTAGTATAGATGGCCTAATAGAATCAGTACTGCACACTGCTACAAAGCCCAAATTATTTTACAGCCAAGATACAGATAAACATGATTAGTAATTTTAAATCTGGTGGAGCTTAGTATAGATGGCCTAATAGAATCAGTACTGCACACTGCTACAAAGCCCAAATTATTTTACAGCCAAGATACAGATAAACATGATTAGTAATTTGAAAGCTTAAAACGGTTGGTGAGTTGATTTTAACCAATCATCAAGCTTTTACTCTCCCCAGGATGACACAGGGGTAGAAAAGTCGTTTCGGATCTATGATTTGTTCATCTTTATGAACGTGAGTCTGTCTACATAATCAGTGGAGAGCCGCGTGCGCTTGTCTGTCAACACACCACCAGCAGCGCTGAACACACGTTCAGACAGAACGCTGGCTGCGGGGCATGACAAGATCTCCAAGGCGTAAGTGGCTAGCTCCGGCCATTTATCCAGATTGGAAGCCCAAAAAGAGCAAGGGTCCAATGTTTACTTGGAGATACTCCTGTACCATCGTCTCTAGGCGTTGACTATGTGTCAGACTTCTTGTCTCCTGTGGCCTTGCAAAGGATGGGCTAAAAAAGTGGTGAAATGATTCCGCAAAATTGATGTTACCAGCAGATACTGTGTTTCTGTTACGGATTGAGTGCTGAACACTCGACGGTCCCACAGTTGGCAAGTTGGAACTGTGAGATTCACTACGTGCACCACTGGTGTTTTGTGGAAAAGCACATGTAAGATTCTGCAACAGTCTCTGCTGATACTCCTGCATGCGTGCATCCCTTTCTATGGCAGGAATAATTTCTGCAAATTTACTTTTGTACCGGGGATCTAACAGTGTGTCAGCCCAGTAGTCAGGATTATTTCTAATTCTCACAATTCGAGGGTCATGTTGCAGGTAGTGCAGCAAGAAGGCACTCATGTGTCTTGCTCATCCAGGAGCACCAAGTCCCTGTTGTGTTGGTGGCGAGGTAACAATCATGCTTCCTTCCTCTGTCCTCTCCCCCCAACCTCGCACAACAGAAATGTGATCAAGGTCTCCCTCATCTGATGAGTCTTCCATCAGTTCGTCCTCCACTTCTTCCTGGGCTCCTGCACCTTCCTCACTAGTTTGGCTGCTACCATGCGCCCTGGTAAAACCATCTCCCCCACCCTTACATGCCTGCCGCCTTGGTGCTGCCGACAGTCTGGACCTTGCAGATGTTAGCCCTTCCGCATACAACTCCTCCTCCTCTACTTCCTCCACCTCCTCTTGTGCCACCACCTGACTCCGAATTCTGTTTAACATGTGCTCCAGCATGTAAATCACCGGAATAGTCATGCTGATAATGGCATCGTCAGCACTAAACATCTTCGTCGCCATTTCAAAACTGTGCAGAAGGGTGCATAGGTCCCTGATCTGAGACCACTCCTCCAGCGCGATTTTCCCCACCTCTGGATCTCGTTGGCCCAGGCTATATGTCAGAACGTATTGCACCAGGGCTTGTCGGTGCTGCCACAATCGCTGCAACATGTGCAGAGTTGAATTCCACCGGGTAGGCACATCGCATTTTAGCCGTTGAAGTGGCAGGCCCAACGACTTCTGTAGAGATGTAAGTCGCTGAGCTGCGGGATGCGAACGGCGGAAGTGAGCACACAGCGACCGTGCCCTCTGCAGAAGGCTATCTAGTCCGGGATAGTGGGCTAAAAATTGCTGGACAACCAGGTTCAACACGTGAGCCATACAAGGCATGTGTGTGACATTGCCCCGGCGAAGGGCCGCACCCAGGTTTGCAGCATTGTCGCACACGGCCTTCCCTGGTTTCAGGTCCAGTGGAGACAACCATTCATGAAATTGGTTCTCCAGAGCTGACCACAACTCCTCAGCTGTGTGAGTCACATTTCCCAGACATTTCAAAGTAAAAACCGCCTGATGACGTTGAGCCCTACTGCCAGCATAGTAAGGAGGTGTGCAGGATCCCTTCTGCGCAGTTAGAAAGCTTGTGGCATGACCAGACAGGCTTTGGGTGCAGGTGGAGGACCGAGAGGAGGTTGACGAGGCAGAAGCAGTGGAGGAACTTTGAGATAAAGAGGATTGACGCACAACTCGTGGGGACGGCAAGACTTGGACAGCAGCCCCTTGTCCTTCTGTCACCATAGTTACCCAGTGCCCAGTCAGCGACATGTAACGCCCCTGTCCATGCCTACTCGTCCAAGTGTCTGTGGTGAAATGCACCCTGTCACACACAGAGTTTCTCAAAGAAGCGGTGATGTTGTGTGCGACATGCTGGTGGAGCGCAGGCACACCTTTCTTTGAGAAGTAGTGCCGATTGGGCATCTGGTACTGGGGCACTGCGACGGACGTAAGGTCTCGAAAATGCTCTGTGTCCACCAGGCGGAAAGGCAGCATTTCTGTAGCCAAGAGCTTGCAGATGGTGAAATTCAACCTCTTAGCTTTCTCATGGCTAGGAGGAAATGATCTTTTACTTGTCCACATCTAAGGGACCGAGAGCTGGCTGTTGTGCTTAGACGGGGTTGATAAGGGTGTCCCCGGCAAACTGCCGGTCTGTGAGGAAGATGCAGGCGGACATGTTAGGTTGCCTTGATCCAAAGGTGGTGCTATCGATGTCGGACAGCGCTCAACACCAGCTGGTGTTACCACCTTCAAAGAAAATGATGACCTGCCAATCACGCTGGCTGTTGCGGGTAAAGAGGTTGGCAGGTCTGCGTCCCAAAACAGGTGTGACTGCTGTCCCCCCAGTCACAGAGGATGAAGAGGCCGCGGATGCACAAGATGTGGCAGACGGTGGTTGGCCCGGCCGGCTAGGCTGCATTGTAGCACAGTGAGCTTCCCACTGCAACTTATGCTTCATGTCCATGTGCCGGTTCATGCATGAAGTACTCAAACTATGTATTTTTTGGCCTCTACTTAGCTTTTGCTGACAAATGTTACAGATAACACGAGTTGGGTCATCTTTATCGATCTGAAAAAATGCCCAGGCTATGCAAGGCTTAGCACCCACGCGACCTGAAGAGCCACCACGACTTGTGGTGAGAGGCAGAGTTGTGTTTGAGGATGCAGTTGTTGACGTGCTTCCAGTACTACGTCTCTGTCCAGGAAGGCGCAACCTGACCTCGTCATCACTAGCATTCTCCTCCACCTCCTCTGCTGACCTCATCTCTTGGCTGACTGTGGGTTGACAGTAAGTGGGATCTCCAACCTCATCATCATCACCCTGTGTGTTATCACACCCGTCGTCCTCAGAGCCAACCTGTTCCTGCTCTGACAAAAAACTAAAGTTGTTGCTCCAATCAGGTATTTGAGTCTCATCATCGTCTTCCTCATTGTCTCCATCAACAGGAGTTACAGTTTGGGAATGAGGGTCTACATTATGGTCAAAACCTTCTGCGTCTGGTCCTGGATCCGACTCATAAAGATTCTGGGCATCAGTGCAGATCATTTCCTCGTCTGGATTCACAGAAGCGCTGGAGCCGACCTCTGATTCCCAGGCTATAGTATGAGTAAACAGCTCTGCAGACTCAACCATCTCTTCTACCTCATACTCAGACCGGCAGCTGGAGATTTGGGAGCTGTGAGGAAGCAAGTGCGATTGGGGTGACACCTCTGATGACTGGAATATTTGTGATGTTGAAATTGATGTGGAGGAGAGCCCACTTAAAGGAGCACTTGATATCCGTTGAAGCACCTGCTGTTTTTGTGCCTCATCTGGAATTTGTAGCGATTGGCGTGGCCGTAAGAAAGGGATCTCATCACATTGTCCGCTAAAAGAAGTAGACATTTTAGTTTGGCTGGAAGATGGTCTTTCTTCTGCAGATGTTACTGTTGCTTTAACACCTACCCCACGGACACAACCTTTTTTCCCCTTCCCAACACGCCTATTCCCCTTTCCACCAGCAGCAGGCCTTTTTCCTCTCATTTTGGTGGTTAACTAATTCACAACTCTGGAGTTGTTTGCACAAAAAAACAATGGATGGGAACCGAGCAGAGCTGAGTGGCCAAACTGTGGTATTAGGCCAAAACTATTGGCTGGGTTAGATGCAGAAAAAAATTATATTCAATTTGCAACCTGATGGAGGTCAGTATAGATGGACTAATAGACTAAGTCCCACACACTGCTAGAAGCCCAAATATTTTTTCAGAGCTAGATGCAGAAAAAAATTATATTCAATTTGCAACCTGATGGAGGTCAGTATAGATGGACTAATAGAATGATGCTATGCCCAAAAGGTTTTACTTCACTAGGTGCAGTTGTTACAACTCTCCTGTTAGGTTTTTTTTAGTTTGCTGGTCACATGACCATTTTGCCTATTTAATCCGGCTCCACCCTCCTGGCTTTGCTGGACTTCATTTGTATTTACTACTGTTGAGCTAGCTTGTTGCTCTATTGCCGTTCTCTGTTAGTTTTGCTAGGTCTTCGGGCCTCTATGCTTTTTGTTGTGTGTTTGTCTTTGACTGCTACTATTTCTGCTAGGAGGTGTCCAACTTGTCCCAGTCCCTAGATCTTGTAGGGATCCCTCCCCCACATCTATAGGTCTGCGTTCAGACTAGCCGAGGACTTTAGCGGGTCTGATCGCAGGATCAGGTTCCCCGTTACATCGTAGGGATCTAGTTTAGTTCTATTGTAGGGACAGATCTCCTGCCTCTCCTTAGTCTCTGTAGCAGATCATAACAGTAAGTCCAGCCATAAAAAAATAAAAAAATAAAAAGGAAAAGATTTTCTCTGGGGAAAGACCTCCAGTTTTCCATCATGATCTGGGTGCAAGATTTGGCTCAACGCTTGCAGGGACTCTCTCTGGAGGTGACCAAGCTCCAACAACACGTGAGTAGCTGTTCTGGAGCGCATTTTGTGGAACCAAAGGTACGTCTGCCTGATCTATTTTTTGGCGAACAACAAGATTTTTTTTCTTTTAAAAATGCTTGTCTATTATATTTTCGTTTGAGACCCGGATCCTCTGGTGATGAATCACAGCGCATAGGATTCATAATGTCACTTTTGCGCAAAGATCCTCAGGGATGGGCCTTCTCTCTCCAACCTAGTGATCCGTGCTTTAGTTCAGTGGATAGTTTTTTTTCTGCTTTGGGTTTGTTGTACGATGATCCTGATCGTGTCTCATCTGCTGAGTCTGAATTAAGACGTTTGAGGCAGGGATCAGGTAATGTGGAAAAATATTGTTCTCACTTCCGTCGGTGGTCTACCCAGGTAGGGTGCAACGATTCAGCTTTGAAAAGCTTGTTTCTGGCAGGGCTAGGTGAAAGGGTTAAGGATTTACTGATTGCTTATCCCACACCTGGAAACTTGCAGGAGGCAATGCAATTAGCTATACGGGTGGACAGGAGACTGCGTACAAGGGTTAATGACAGCAAATCCTCTGCTATGTCAGCTTCGAGTCCTGAGAGGTTCTGTGCTGACAATGGAGAGCCGATGGAAATTGGGGCGATGGCACCCCGCTCTCAGGAAAAAGACCGCCGACTTTCTGAAGGCTTGTGTTTCTATTGCGGAAGCTCTGGTCATTTTATTAAGAGCTGTGTGCTTCGTAAGAAGAAAGAAAAAAAAATGGTCAGTCATGCTCGTATTGCCTGTTTAAATTCTAAGGGGGTATTTCTATCTGCCACTACTGCTGCTCAGGATGAATTAATTGAATTTCGGGTATTTGTGGATTGTGGATCTACTCTGAATGTGATTGATGGGGGATTCTTGGAAAAACTTAGATTAGAACCTAAAACTTTGTCATCCCCTATTGCTGTGGTTTCTGTCGATGGCTCTCCCTTGAAGAGTGTTACTCACAAGGTCTGTGAATTTCCCCTCACTATTAATGGTATTCACCAAGAAAAGTTGGATTTGGTGGTATTGGATAATTTGCCTTCTCCAGTAATATTGGGGTTACCCTGGTTAAAATTGCACAATCCTGTACTGGATTGGTCTACCAATGAAATTAAGTCCTGGAGCCCTAAGTGTTATGACAAGTGTTGTAACGGACGCATTGCTGCTGTGGATAGAGGGGAATTGCCTGTACCTATTCAGGATTTTTGGAGAGTTTTTTCTGAGGAGGAGTCACAGGTTTTGCCTCCCCATAGAGACTATGATTGTACCATTGAATTTGTCCCTGGAGCGACTCTTCCTAAGAGTCGTTTATTTAATCTTACTATTCCTGAGAGAAAGGCTTTGGAGGAATACATACAGACAAGCTTGGCCGCTGGTCACATTAGGCCTTCCAAGTCTCCTGTGGCTGTTGGTTTTTTTTTTGTGAAAAAAAAAGATGGCGGTTTACGTCCTTGTCTGGACTTTCGTGAGATTAATAAAATTACTGTACGCAATCCTTACCCACTGCCATTGATTCCCGATTTATTTAACCAGTTAGTGGGGGCCAAGTGGTTCTCTAAAATTGATCTCCGGGGGGCATACAATTTATTGCGCATGAAGGAGGGTGATGAATGGAAGACTGCTTTTAACACTCCTGTGGGTCATTTTGAGAATCTGGTTATGCCTTTTGGTCTCACCAATGCTCCAGTATTTTTTCAGAATCTTATTAATGATATCCTTAGACCTTTAATCGGCAAAGATGTGGTGGTGTATTTGGATGACATTTTGATTTATTCGCCGGATCTGGAGTCTCATTGGCGGAGCGTACGTGAGGTATTACAGTTATTAATGGACAATTCGCTTTTTGCTAAGCTGGAGAAATGTGAGTTCGCTGTACAGAGAATTAGTTTTTTGGGCTACATTATCTCCAGTGAAGGTTTTGAGATGGACCCGGTTAAAGTTCAAGCTGTGCAGGAATGGCCTAGGCCTATTGGTTTGAAATCGATACAGAGGTTTTTGGGTTTCGCCAATTATTACAGAAAATTCATAAAAAAAATTTCTATTATTGTCAAACCGCTGACCGATCTCACCTGGAAAGGTGCTAATGCGGTTCAGTGGACTTCTGAGGCCATTGAAGCTTTTGTGTTTTTAAAGGAGAGGTTCACCTCTGCTCCCATCCTTATGCAGCCTGATGTGACTAAGCCGTTTTTGGTTGAGGTTGATGCTTCTTCGGTGGGGGTTGGTGCGGTGTTATCTCAGGAAAACAAGGATGGAGTACATCCCTGTGCCTTTTTTTCAAAAAAATTTTCCGAGACTGAACTTAATTACGATATTGGTAATCGGGAATTGCTGGCAATTAAACTCGCATTTGAACACTGGCGTCATCTCTTGGAAGGTGCTGAATTTCCCGTTCAGGTTTTCACTGATCATAAAAATCTGATCTATCTTGATGCTGCCAAGCGCTTGAATGCCCGTCAGGCTAGGTGGGCACTTTTTTTCTCGCGGTTTAATTTTTCCGTTACTTACATCCCGGGTACCAAGAATGTTAAAGCGGATGCTTTGTCTCGCAGCTTTTCTCCCATGGTCGGTGTTGAGGAGGAAGAGGAGACCATTTTACAAGAAGGTGTTGTGATTGCTGCTTTGGACTCTGTTTTGGAGGATGAGATTCTTAAAGCACAGGAGAATACCCCATCTAACACTCCCCATGGGAGGTTGTTTGTGCCTAGGACCTTTAGGAGAGATTTGTTTGTTGAGTGTCATGAGTCTCGGTTGGCAGGTCATCCAGGAATTTCTGAGACCAAGAGACTTGTGGGTCGCAGTTTTTGGTGGCCTGGATGGCAGAAGGAAGTCATTAAGTGGGTGCGCCAATGTACTGTGTGTGCTAGATCCAAGTCTTCGCATGCTCCTGCTGCGGGGTTGCTTTGCCCTCTGGAGGCTCCTAGTGCACCTTGGACACATCTGGCTATGGACTTTATTACTGACCTTCCCCCCTCTGAAGGTTTCACGGTCATCTGGGTGGTCGTGGACCGTTTTAGCAAGATGTGTCACTTGGTTCCCTTCATCAAACTACCTTGCGCTAAGACACTCGCCAAGGCCTTTGTCAAGGAAATTGTCAGACTACATGGTGTTCCTACTGACATTGTTTCTGATAGGGGACCTCAGTTCGTGGCTCGTTTTTGGCGTGCCTTTTGTGACAGGTTGGGAGTTCATTTGTCGTTTTCATCCGGATATCATCCTGAGTCTAATGGCCAGACAGAAAGGAAGAACCAGGATGTTGAGCAGTTCTTGCGTTGTTTTGTGGCAGACAATCAAGAGGGGTGGTCTGAGTTTCTGCCACTTGCTGAATTTGCTCTTAACAACCATACATCCTCTTCTGCTGGGTGTTCGCCTTTTTTTTGTTGTTCTGGGAGACATCCGTCTTTTGGATCATTCTCCAAATTGGTTTCGGCTGTGCCTGAGGAGGAGAGTTTTTCCGGTGATTTGGAGAGAGTTTGGACGGATGTGCGTGGTAATCTTCAGGAGGCTAACAAAAAATCTAAGAGGTACTTTGATAGGAAACGGCAAGAGGTTTTGTTTGCTGTTGGTGACATGGTTTGGTTGTCCTCTAAGAATCTGCGATTGAGGATTCCTTCTAAAAAATTGGGTCCCAAGTTCGTAGGGCCCTTTAAGGTGCTTCAGATAGTTAACCAATCTGCTGTTAGGCTGGAGGTTCCTACGTCCTGGAGGATTAATCCGGTGTTTCATGTTTCTCTATTGAAAAAAGTTGATGTGTCGGATGGTGAGGCCTCTGCCACTGTTCCTCCGGTGGTGGAGGACGGGGAATATGAAATTTCCCGCATCCTAAATTCTAGACGGTATAGAGGGAGTTTGCAGTATCTCGTCGCTTGGAAGGGTTTCGGACCTGAGGATAACTCATGGGTGAGGGCGGATGATGTTTCTGCCCCCAGACTTGTCCGAGCGTTTCACAGGAGGTTTCCTGGTAAGCCTGGGCCTAGGGGATCCGGAGGATCCTCTTAGAAGAGGGGGTACTGTTACAACTCTCCTGTTAGTTTTTCTTTAGTTTGCTGGTCACATGACCATTTTGCCTATTTAATCCGGCTCCACCCTCCTGGCTTTGCTGGACTTCATTTGTATTTACTACTGTTGAGCTAGCTTGTTGCTCTATTGCCGTTCTCTGTTAGTTTTGCTAGGTCTTCGGGCCTCTATGCTTTTTGTTGTGTGTTTGTCTTTGACTGCTACTATTTCTGCTAGGAGGTGTCCAACTTGTCCCAGTCCCTAGATCTTGTAGGGATCCCTCCCCCACATCTATAGGTCTGCGTTCAGACTAGCCGAGGACTTTAGCGGGTCTGATCGCAGGATCAGGTTCCCCGTTACATCGTAGGGATCTAGTTTAGTTCTATTGTAGGGACAGGTCTCCTGGCTCTCCTTAGTCTCTGTAGCAGATCATAACAGAAGTAAAAAAATTGGTATTCTATACACAGGTGGTGTAGCTTGCAACACAGATAGGCTACTCCACTGACTAACACACTCTGAAATAGGCCAAAAAGGATTTGCTTTGCTAGATTTAGCCAAATGCTGTGAAAAAAACTTGCACAGCACTGGCACAGACCTGCCTGGCAAAAACTGGTAGGAACTGATGTAACTTAGTCCTGAAAAGGACTGCAATTACAATTAGTCTTTACTCCCAACCTATCTATTTAAGAGCACAGACCTGCCTGATAAAAGTCGTAGGAAATGCTGTAACCTAGTCCTTAAAAGGACTGCAATCACAACTATTCCCTACTCCCAAGCTATCTGTAGATTTGTGCGAAAATTGGCTTGAAATTAACAAGGCATAGCGCACACAGCAACAGCGGTGCCGTCTAACACGCAGCTGCAGCAGTGAGAAAATGGTGGCGACGGGGAAAATGGCTGAGTCTTATAGGGCAAAGACATGTGACATACACTGCCAATGACACATGCCCTTGCTTTTGTGAAAAAAAGCAGTTCGCTCCGTGTGTGCGCTGCTGATAGGCTGACAGATTGCACCTCCCCACTGTAAATGCAGGAAAGAGAAAAAAAATGGAGATCTTCATTATTCCTGCAGAGATCCATCCCCTGCCCCTCCCCCAGCCCCGCTGTACACTCAAACTGCGTATTAACATTAATTTTCAGCATTACTGAGAAAAAATCTAGTTATGATTTTGGTGCACGAACAGTTATCGAACATAACCTCGAACAGCCGAATTTTTTTCAAATCGTTCGTGTTCGCCGAACGGCTCGAACACCGCCCAAAACAGCTCGAATTTGAGATTGGCGAACAGTTCGAGTCGAACAACGCTCATCTCTAGTGCTGACATAGCTCCAAAATTCCACAGATCTCAGTTTGATCAAGCATCTGTGGATTGTGCTGGAAAAGTAAGTCCAATCCATGGAAACCCAACCATCCAGGACTAACATTTTTGTGCCAGATACATCAAAACATTCAGAGGTCTTGTCAAGTAAATGCCTTGACTGGCAAGAGCTGTTTTTGTTGCACAGGAGAGTTACACAATACTAGGCAGATAGTTTAATGTTACCGCTTATTGGTGTACATTACAATGCTAAAAAATGTTGTGAAACAGGTGGAAACATAAGCATGGATGTAGGTTGAATGTCACACTGAAATAACAAATAATGTAAACAAATATTTGAAAATGTAACAATATGTGACAAATAGTTTCCTTCTAACTACAGATAAAACTATACATATGGGAATGCAAAAAATGAACAAATTATTGTCTGATTCAAAATAAAAAAAAGCATGTTTGCATATATAACATTTCAGGGTGCAAATAAATGAAACAACATAAAGTCACACATACATAGATAAACTAGCTGGAGTAATATGTTATTTTTGAGTTTTTGCTGTGAATATAATGAGTTGAGACATAACAAGTGATGTTATGTCTCAATTACTCTGTTTACAAAGCAGCTCTGTAGCTTGTTACCTGCACCTCAACAAATCAAAAAGCTGCTGGGAAGAGGAGGCTGAGCTGATCGTTCAACGTTCATCTAATATTGAAACATAAATTTATTAGCAGGGGAGAAATATGGACATGAAATATATTTCCTTGCCTTGTCATAAAAAATTGACATAGAAGAGAAATGGAAAAAGAATGCAGATCTTGTGAAATCCACCCATACATCACATATGGAAAATAGACAAAATAAAAACAACATTTTAACTTAAAAAGAGGAAATAATTCCCTTGAGCTCAAGCCTGTACATGTTTTGTTTTTTATTTTTTATTTCAGGGACCATTGGCCTGTCAACCCGGAATACTGGTTAAGGGTTTGTCCTATAATGAAACATTATTTCAGTTATGAAAAAAATATTGCATTCTGTCTAGATATCGCTGCTAATTTCTGGCTATTATACCAACTGGATTTCTTTGATCTCGTTCTCAAAATGTCTACCTAATTTGCTAAGTCAGAAGATGATGAATTTATTGGCTGTCCTACATTATAGCAAGAATCACTCTGTTCCCAGATACCAAAGTTGGAACTGAGTTACTGGACATCTATGACCACATCACTGGACACATTAGATAAACATTTAAGAGGTAATGAAACAAAATCTGAAGTACAGAAGTCAATGTACAGCCAAGTGATGCACATGATTGGCCAAGAGGATTAGCTTTCATAGCAAAACATCAAGCGGACCTATCAATAGAGTTTAACATCAACTTGGTTGGGCATCTCACTGATCAGTTTGCTGGTGGATGCTCTTAACATTTTCTCTTCTGCCATAAAAAGTTTATTTCTTCAATGTAATTTAAGCCAAGTATGCCAGAAGCTGTTCCTAGACTGTTCTCAAGAAACAACTATACTGCTGTGACACGAAACAGAAAACTATTCACAGTGAAAGAAGATTTTAATCCCAAGACTACTATTTCATACTGTCTGGATCTTGTATTGGGGCATGGTTGTCAAGGACAAATTTCAGACAATCCAGTTACAGAAGTCCAAACTCAACTATATTTATAAAATGTGAACAAAATAGTTGCTTTCGAGCTTTCAATAAAACTTGCATCAAAAAGAAAACAATAAACATCTGTCATTCTAGAATCCAACTAAACACAAAATGCAGATTACCTCACCCAAACATAAATTTAAAATTACAGAGAGTCGATAGGAAAGACTTCATAGCTTACTATAGCATACCTGGCTCTGACTGTGTCTACAGACCGTTTATGGCCTGGTAACAAATTTAGTGCAATCACCTGAAATAACTAAAGACGATAAAGAAATCTCATACTGTAGTGTATAGGGAATGGCAGGTCTATTCCAACCTTCCCTTAGAAATCCAAGCATAATATAGAACATTTATTGAAGATTCAGTAAACTAAGTTTACAGGGTAAACCCAGCTTTTCTGGACTTTTCTATTTCAAACTTTTATCCAGTACTTGCCATCTTGCGAGCTAATAATACGTACATATTTAGTAGATTACAAAATGACAAGTCGATAAAGTCCAATCTTTTAGTTGATCCTGAGGTGATCAAATGGAAGTAAAAAATACTCTTTAAAAAAAGAGACCATTTTGTTTTTGTCACATTTCCACCTGGACCTGCTCTAGCAATATTAGCTTCTGTTTGCAGGCAGGGGACAATAGCGATGGAGGAGACATAGCCAAAAGCTACCATCATCAGTATATGTAGAAACAAGAGACGAAAGGAGCTTTTTGATGAAAATAGAAAAATATTTTATTAAATATTATAATACACTATAAAAGTTCATAGACAATGAATCAAATCAAAAATAGAAAAAGTAAAATAAAAAACCCCATAAGGGGAAATAATCAGGACACTGAAAAAAGAGAGGGGGAGGGGGGGGGACAAAACAAAAATGAAAAAAATTGAAAAAAATAGATAAAAGAAAAGGGGGTGTAGCACTGAGAACAAGAGCAATGGAAAACGCAGGAAAACAATAATGACAAAGTATGGTCAATACGATAGGCACTAAGAGGAACAACTAAAGGAATGGGGCGAAGCTAAGTGACTCATTCAGGCCAGATGGGGCCATGGTACCAAGTGTAACAATCCAATGTGCTTCACGTTGTGCAAGAAGTTTTTTAGTATTGCCCTCTCTAGACCCCAAGTGTACCAAATCTATGCCTCTAATCATATGGGATCGGGGGTCACAGTTGTGATGGTTCTTGAAATGGCGGGGGATCGTTTTAAGATCCGAAATTTCAGTCACATTACTCGCTGCAATTATGTCCCTAACATGTTCCCGGACCCTGACTCTGAGCTCTCTGGAGGTGAGCCCCACATAGATAAGGGAACATCCACATGTGGCATAATAAATAACATTACTACTGCCACACAAGATCCGGTGTAAAATCTTAAAATTCCGGTCACCTCCAGCAGAGTCGAAGGTTTTATAGCGATGAACATTCGTACAAGCAAGGCAGTGGCCACAAGGATAACATCCCAATGTTGGTTTGAATGATGACAGAAATGTACTATTAGGGGGAACATAGTGACTTTTGATGATAAGGTCACTTAAATTGCGGGCCCTCCTGGATGTCATGGACGGTTGTTCACCCAAACTATTAGCCAGTGAGGGTTCGGCACTAAGAATGGACCAGTGTTTGGCTAAAACTGCTCGCATATTTCTCCACTCACTATTATATGTGGAGATAAACCGAATCTTATTGTTTCCCGTGTCCTCTCTTTTTGGTTGGTATAGCAGTTTAGATCTTGAAGTTGTTTTAGCCATAGCATATCCTCTTTTAATTGAACGTCGGCTGTAGCCGCATTGTAAAAACCTAGACTGAAGGTCCTTTGCCTGTGCCTCAAATAGATGGTTGGAGGAGCAGATCCGCCTCACCCGGAGAAACTGTCCGACTGGGACGGCTCTCAGAGTGTCGGGGTCATGGGCAGAAGAAGCATGAATGAGAGCATTGACTGCTGTCGTCTTTCTAAAGACGTCAGCCTGGACGGACGACCTGTGGTCGACCTCAAGACTGACGTCCAAGAAATCAATTTTTGTTGAGTTGTATTTGTAAGTCAAACGAATGTTTAGATTATTTGTATTAAGTTTGTCCATGAAATTCCCAAGCTGCTGCGCCGTACCCTTCCACAAGAATAGGATGTCATCAATATATCTATGCCAGCACAGCACATGGTCAGCGGCCCACGCCCCCTCGCTGCCAAAAATATGTCTCTCCCATGAGACAAGGAAGAGATTGGCGTACGAGGGGGCACAGGCCGCACCCATGGCCGCGCCATGCTTCTGTGGATAAAACATATCTTTGAAGGTGAAAAAATTGTGGGTGAGCACAAAGCGCAGCAGCCTGAGAATTAGCCTGCACAGAGGGCCGCCCAGGTCGGAGGCACCCAGGAAGAGGCGGACAGCCTCCAAACCATCTTCATGTTAAATACAGGTATATAATGTCTCCGCGTCAGCGGTGACAAAGAGGGTATTATTATCCACACAGATGCCGTCAAACCTAGTAAGGACGTCCGTCGTGTCCTTGGTAAATGAGGGCAAGGTCTCATCTAGGGGTTTGAGATAAAAGTCAGTAAATTTACAAATTGGCTCACATAGGCCCTCGACCCCCGACACGATCGGACGCCCAGGTGGATTGACGGCATCCTTGTGGACTTTGGGCAACAAATAGAATGTTGGGATTTTAGGAAAATGGACCATGAGTCAGTCCAGAACTTTCTTAGTGATAACATTTGATTCGAAGGCATCAGCGAGAATACTCTGGAGTTCTGCCGAGAAGGAGGCCAGAGGGCTGCAGGGTAACCTCAGGTAGGTATTTTTATCCCTCAATTGCCTGAAGGCCTTGCATTCATAGAGAGTGCAGGGCCATACAACAATGTTTCCCCCCTTGTCCGCCTGTTTAAAGACCAAATCACGGTAGGATTGCAAATCTCTAATTGCTGTACGTTGAGCAGATGTAAGATTGTCAGAAGTGCGTCTAGTAGACAACTTCTTAAAATCTTCAGCCACTAATTTTGTAAAAATTTCTACCGCAGGGCTCAGGGACAAGGGGGGGGGACGTGTTTATTTAGGTTAAATATTTTGGGGAAACCCACCTTGGATAGTAGATGTCTGTTCTTTGAGGAGGTCCTCCAGCACCTGGATGGCCTCCCTCTCGGCCGAACTCACAAGTGAAGGTGTAGTATGATATTTGTGATGTAATTTATTAAGGATCAATTTCCGAGAGAAGAGGTGCAGATCCTTCAAGGCTGTAAAATAATGGAACCCGTTAGTAGGTGAGAAGGTTAGGCCCTTACTCAAAACATCAAGTTCATTTTTGGAGAGGACACGGGAAGACAAATTAATCACCTGTAGCCCTCCTTCTACTTCTGTCTCTAAGTGTCCACCTCTTTGTCCCTGACGTTTGGTATTCTGGCATGTTCTAACACGATTGGTATTATTCGTGTGTCCGGAGGCTGCTGAAATGGGGGACTTATTAGTGGATTGTAGATTCTCATGTGATGATGTTGATCTTTGGGAGGATGATCTAGATCTAGAGAAAGAGTCACCCCTAGTCTGGGGTCGGGATCTATTCTGTGGGTTCCTCCATTTGTAAACTTTATTGGTTCTGAGATCATTAATATCTCTATGAAGTTTTCTCGTTTTATTCTTTTGTAACTCCTCAGCCCACTTTTTTGTTTCCAGGTCAATATCCTCATTGAGTTTTTTGAGGATGCCTGGTGATAGTTCTTTTTTAAGTGTGGAGAGTAGCCCATCTTTTTCCGTCTCCAAAGTTGCCAGAGAGGAGTGATTCCTTTCTTTTAAAAGTTGCATAAAACCCCGGGAGCAGCCTGTGGCCAGATCTTCCCATTGATTTTTGAATGTATCGTCTTTAATGGGAAATGATGGGAAAACTTGAATGCGTAAACCTCTGGGAATAAGACCTTTCTGTAGGTATTTGTCAAAAAAGTCATGGTTCCACCATATGCATGTGCGTTTTCTAATTAACTCTTTCAATTGTATGCCCATAACATTGGTATTAACATTAGTCCCCTCAGTGCTGTTGTCTGCACTATCCTTACACACATCATTTAACAATGAGAGCCACGTGTCGTCACGGGCTCTGAAGTCCATAGTGGACATGGGAGAAACTGTGAAAAACACAGAAAAGACTATTAGGATCAATAAACCCAAAAACATAATTGCTGGGGACTTGTCAATACCTAAGGGTAATAAAACTATGCACATGCCATGCCAGCAACATAGCTTCAAAATACATGTAGAAACAAGAGACGAAAGGAGCTTTTTGATGAAAATAGAAAAATATTTTATTAAATATTATAATACACTATAAAAGTTCATAGAGAGTCCATAAAAGGAATTATAAGCGATGTGTTAGGAAAAGAGCAGACACCCCAACAGAGTAGTCAGCCCTGGGTAAGTAGTGCAGAGTAAAGGGAGATTATAATAAAGCACAACCAGCAGTCAGCACTTGAAACACCTGGCCAAATGGGGGCTTTTAGATAACAGGAGAGCAGACAATGCTGCTATAGTGCCCCACAATAAGTCAAAGCCAAAAAGATGGAAGGCAACAGGTGAAAGACATGAAAGTGCAGTATGCTAAGAAGTGAAATGTAAGTAAACATAAATTATACAGCACTTACCCGAAGGCTGAGAACCCCCCCAATGGGGATGAAAGGGTGCAAGGACATCTACCCAATGCGCGTTTCGCGTGGACAATGCGTTGCTTTCTCAAGGGATGGTGTAGTGAAGCCCTTCCAGGACCTTTAAGTAACCCTGACAACCGGTCAGGTGTAATGTCACGTGACCGGAAACCAGCCAATGGCGCTGCATATAATGGCGCATGCGCGTCCGGCAGGCCACGCCCTGCTATAGTGCCTCACAATAAGTCAAAGCCAAAAAAGATGGAAGGCAACAGGTGAAAGACATGAAAGTGCAGTATGCTAAGAAGTAAAATGTAAGTAAACATAAATAATACAGCACTTACCCGAAGGCAGCGAGTAATGTGACCGAAATTTCGGATCTTAAAACGATTCCTCGCCATTTCAAGGACCATCACAACTGTGACCCCCGATCCCTTATGATTAGAGGCATAGATTTGGTACACTTGGGGTCTAGAGGGAGCAATACTAAAAAACTTCTTGCACAACGCGAAGCACGTTGGATTGTCACACTTGGTACCATGGCCCCATTTGGCCTTAATGAGTCACTCAGCTTCGCCCCATTCCTGTAGTTGTTCCTCTTAGTGCCTATCGTATTGACCATACTTTGTCATTATTGTTTTCCTGCGTTTTCCATTGCTCTTGTTCTCAGTGCTGCCCCCCCCCCTTTTTCTTTTATCTATTTTTTTCAATTTTTTTCATTTTTGTTTTGTTCCCCCCCCCCCCCTCCCCCTCTCTTTTTTCAGTGTCCTGATTATTTCCCCTTATGGGGGTTTTTTTTTTACTTTTTCTATTTTTGTTTTCACTATCTCATGACTGGTGCCTGGTTTTGTTATGGTCGCCCTGTTTTATATACTGTTTTTTATTGTTACTAATTTAACTGTATTCTATTTAGGATCCTTTTTGCGTTTACCCTGTGGCTCGTATAAACAACTCAGGAGTCATCATTTAATCTTCCCCACCTATGGACGATCGGTTTTGAGGCAATTATAAATCCTTTCTTTCAAATGGATCGCATCTGAATGGAACCAAACTTTTACTTGCGATGTTGTCATACCCTTTATATTTCATGCCTTCCTTTTGTCTGTGTTTCACTGTATGCCTTTTAAGGGGTTCTAAATCGATCTTCCCTCACAATATATGAGTTTTGAATATTTGTATCAACCATTGGTGGCGCTGTGGAGCGCATGCGTCTCCTGGGGTCGTGCCACCCTGCCGCTTCCCGGCGTCTCTATGCCCGTGCGTGCACTTCATCAGCCGGCTCAGCTGACTGATGGTGGTGCGTGCACTTCCAGGGCTTGACTGCCGGGCGCGCGACGGGGGGGCGTGGCCTGCCGGACACGCATGCGCCATTATATGCAGCGCCATTGGCTGGATTCAGGTCACGTGACATCACACGTGACCGGTTGTCAGGGTTACTTAAAGGTCCTGGAAGGGCTTCACTACACCATCCCTTGAGAAAGCAATGCATTGTCCACGCGAAATGCGCGTTGGGTAGGTGTCCTTGCACCCTTTCATCCCCATTGGGGAGGTTCTCAGTCTTCGGGTAAATGCTGTATTATTTATGTTTACTTACATTTCACTTCTTAGCATACTGCACTTTCATGTCTTTCACCCGTTGCCTTCCATCTTTTTGGCTTTGACTTATTGTGGGGCACTATAGCAGCATTGTCTGCTTCCCTGTTTTCTAAAAGCCTCCATTTGGCCAGGTGTTTCAAGTGCTGAAAGCTGGTTGTGCTTTATTATAATCTCCCTTTACTCTGCACTACTTACCCAGGGCTGACTACTCTGTTGGGGTGTCTGCTCTTTTCCTAACACATCGTTTATAAATCCTTTTATGGACTCTCTATGAACTTTTATAGTGTATTATAATATTTAATAAAATATTTTTCTATTTTCATCAAAAAGCTCCTTTCGTCTCTTGTTTCTACATGTATTTTGGAGCTATGTTGCTGGCACAGCACGTGCATACTTTTATTACCCTTAGGTATTGACGAGTCCCAAGCAATTATGTTTTTGAGTTTATTGATCCTAATCATCAGTATATGAATATGAAACCAAAATCATCATCATTACATAAATAGAACATCAAAGCCGTCAATAGTATATAAATACGGCACCAGAACCATCATCACTAAATATGTAGGTCACTAGATCCACCATCAGTACATGAATACGACACCAGAACCACTATCAGACTCAGTACATTAATGCATCACCAGCACCACTTTCAGTACATGAATATATCACCAGAACCACCATAAGTACATGACTACATCACCAAGCTTAGTACAGCAATCAGTTGTCATTAAAAATGGTAATGAGATGCTGGGAGTTGCTGTTATCAGTCATTATCAGACTGCGGACCATACAGGAACCACAGTACTGATGAAACTTAGTCAGCATCAACAAGTAAACATTTACATCCAGTTACCTTACAGGTGACATCTTCTCTAATTGAGTAGTTTCTTTCCTTTCATCTCCATTTTGTCCAGATGCTATGATGACTTTTCACATCCCAGCTCTTCCCTGCAGATTTCCCTGTTTTCCGCTCTTCTGTAGCACATCCCAACACGATGCCCTTAAAAATAAAAGTGTTATTAAAATTCCCTCTGCATAAAGTTATCTGTCAATACTATGCCCTAACTAAACCTCCTATGATATATGACCTCCACACTGTCTGCTCTTATGAGCTATAACCACCACACTGTCAGTCATTATTAGCTATAACTACCACACTGTCTGCCCTTATGAACCACAGCCTATACCATGGCTATCCTCTCTCCACTGTTTTCCCTTCCACTCTTTATATCTGCACACTGTTCCCCAGATGTGCTAACCTCTCTCCATTCTGTGCCCACATTTCACGCTGCTAGCTTTCCATATCAATTATGTGCACCCTCTTCACACTATGCCTTATACTGCCCACCATGTTCTCCTCTCCAAACTGTACCACCCTCCCCACACTGTCCCCATACACCGTATGATGGTTACCACAGCTGCCAATACAGTATATCCACAACAGCCACTCAATACACAGTACGATGTACACCACAGCCCCCTATGAAGTATGATGCCCATCCAGCCCCCCCATTACATAGTATGATCACCACTACAGCCCTTCATATATAGTATGATTTCAGCCACAGCCCTCTATATACAGTATAATATGTCCCCACAGCCAGCCTCTCAATATCTACACAGCCAGTCCCTAATAATGCCACCCACAGCTAGCCCTTCATGATATCCCCACATCTAGCCCCCCATAATGTGCCCACAGCCAGCCTCTCATAATGCCCCCACATCCAGCCTTCATAATGTCCCTACAGCCAGCCCCTCTTAATGCCCCCACAGCCAGACCCTCATATTATCCCCATAACCAGCCACTTATAATGTCCACACAGCCAGTGGCTTATAATGCCCTCACAGTCAGCCCTTCTTAATGTCCACACAGCCAGCCCCTATTGTGATAGCCCTCATTTATTGGTAAAGTAAAAGAAGAAAAATAAAAAGCTTATACTCACACAGCACAGGCTCCCCGTCCAGTGCAGCCTCCGTTTCCCTAATCTGTACAATTTAATTGAAAAATAAATTGATTTTTTATGGGTGAAAAAAAAAATGACTAAAATAATGTGATTGCATAATTTTGCACACCCTTAAACTAATACTTTGTTGAAGTACTCTTTGAATTTATGACAGCATTCAGTCTTTTTGGATAGGAATCTATCAGCATGGCAAATCTAGAATTGTTAATCTTTGTCAACTCTTCCTTGCAGTAGCGCTCCAAATCTGTCAGATTGTGAGTTCATTCCCTGTGTACATACAGCTCTCTTCTACTCAACCCACAGATTTTCAATTGGGGCCCTCCCTGGGCCATTCCAAAACTTTGATATTCTTCAGAAGAAGCCATTCTTTTGTTGGTTTGGATGCATGCTGAAAGTTAAAATCCTCTTCATCTTCAACCCTTTAGCAGAGGTCTGAAGTTTTTGTTGCAAAATTGACTGATATATGAAATTGTTCATAACTCCCTCCACCTTGACCAAAACACCAGTTCCAGCTGTTGAAAAAGCAGCCCCAAAGCATAATGCTGCCTCCACCATGTATCATTGCATATGGTATTTTTTGTGATGCCCAGTATTGACTTTGGGCCAAACATACCTTTTGGAATTATGGCCAAAAAGTTCAACTTTGGCCTCATCAGACCAGAACAAGTTTTCCCACATGGTTTTGGCAGATTTGATGTAGATTTTGCATAACATAGCCAGACTTGAATTTTTTTCTTTGTACGAAAAGGTTTCCATCTTGCCACCCTATCCACAGGCCAGACATATGAATAATACAGAAGATTGTTGTTACATGAACTACACCAACAGTACTTGCCAGAAATTCCTACAGCTCCTATAATGTTGCTATAGGACTCCTTGAGCCTCCTAGACTAATGTTCTTCTTGACTTTTCATAAATTTTTGAGGGATGCCCAGTTCTAGGTAATGTCACTGTTGTGCCAAATTTAAGACAATTCTTGATGACCATCTTCACAATATTCCATGGTATATCTAATGCTTTAGAATTTATTTTTTGTACCCTTCTCCTGTTTGATAACTGTCATGCATCTGAATTCAAACCCTTGATCCAGTATTCTGTGATCAGTGTCTCCGCTGAGCCACAGCAGATACATTTTTCTTTGGGTGTTTTAGTTCTGTTAACTTTGTTTCTGTCGGTTTTGGATAACAGGTGTTTTTCATTTATTTGTTTGTCAGCCCTATCACCTTTCAGGAGCAGCTTTATATACCTTCCCCTGCTGGTGTTTCCTGCCGGCGATAGTCTTTGTTGCATTCATTCACTTTGCTATAGCTTATGTTGGTTGGAGCTGTTTCGTGTGTTATTCCTTTAGTCCTTAGGAAATTGCTACTCTGGCGATACTAGGAGCTGCTAAGGACATTAAGAGTAAGTGGCCGTCAAGTGGAGGCGCAATTGTGTTATTTTAGGGTGCCAACCTCCGCGGTCGATTAGGTAGGGACAGACCAGGTATAATCAATGGAAAGCATTTTTTGTCTTTATGTACCTTATAAGTGTTAGAACCCTCCTGTTAGTTTTTGATATCTTGTGTTTTGCGGTCACGTGACCATCTGCCTATATATTCCAGCTCCGCCCTTCTGGCTTTGCTGGACTTCAGTGTTGTTTGACTGTCTCTCTAGCCAGGTACTTCGGTGCCTATCTCTGTCCAGTTCGCTTGGTCTTCTGGGACCTCTAGTACGTTTTGTCTGTTTGTCTTTTGTGCTCTGCATCTACTTCTGTTTTGGAGGTGTCCCATTTTTGCCCCAGTCCTTAGTTCTTTTAGGGACCCCTCCCTTAACACTATAAGTCTTCGTTCAGACTAGCCGAGGACTAAGGCGGGTCTGTTCACAAGGAACAGGTAGCCCGCTACATCGTAGGGATTCAGCTTAGTCTTACTGTAGGGACAGCTTTCCCCTATCTTTCCTTAGTTTATGTTGCAGATCATAACAATAAGGTGTTGAGGTGCTTGTCAGTACATGTAAATCAATGGGTTTGAAAACGGATCTAAATATATGATCACTGACCAAAATATGCCAGCAGATATATTAAAAACAACAAAATTTTATTACACAAAAAATATACAATAACACATGAATAAAAGTTAAAAAAAGTACCTCAGACTGTGAGGGATAACAGGGTACAGTATAAAACTGCCGTAATTAAAAGTGAACAGGTCTCACAGTCAAATACCCAAAAAGGGTTAAATATTGAGAAACAAAGTGCAGCCATTGAGTAAATTCCACAAAGCAGAGGTATATCAGCAAGCAGTATAAGTATTAGAAACAGAACCCAGAAAAGATCAACAGTCCCTAGCTCACATAAAGTGCAAAGTATATAAAGTTAGTGCTCAGGAGGCTAGAGAGGGTACAGAGTATGTAGGTTCAGTCATGTATATAATACCTAGATGCAACCACTGTGATGTGGATGCCAATGGAGTCCCAGGTCCACTCCAAATTTAAATGGGCAGGTAGAACTGTGCTATGATCTGCAACAAGTACTAAGGAAAGAAAGGGGAAAGCTATCCCTACAGTAAGACTAAGCTGAATCCCTACAATGTAGCGGGCTGCCTGTTCCTTGCGAACAGACCCGCCTTAGTCCTCGGCTAGTCCGAATGAAGACCTATAGCATAAGGGGAGGGGTCCCTAAAAGAACTAAGGACTGGAACAAAAATGGGACACCTCCTACACAGAGAAGTTGTTGCAGAACACAAAAAGATAAACTGACAAAAGGTACTAGAGGTCCCAGAGGACCAAGAGAACTGACAGAGAAAGGCACCGAAGCACCTGGCTAGCAAAACAGTCAAACAACACTGAAGTCCAGCAAAGCCAAGAGGGCGGAGCTGGAATATAAAGGCAGATGGTCACGTGAACGCAAAACACAAGATGGAAAAAACAAACAGGAGGGTTCTAACAAACTGGTTATACATCAACTGCTGGTTAGTGGGAGGAGTGACAGGAGGCAGTTACAACCTCCCATAGTAATATAGTAACCAGCAGGTAATGTCTAACCAGTAGTGATGAGCAAGCACTAAAATGATCGGGTACTCGTTGCTCAAGTCGAGCAAATTGGAATGCTCGAGTGCCCAATCCAAGCAACGAGTCCAATGTAAGTCTATGGGAAACGCGAGCATTTTTCGGGCGGCCTCCCCCCCCGGCGGTCTGCTATACAGTTATAGGGTAGGCAGTGAGTACAACGGCTACCAAAATTTGGGAAAAACCCCAATAAGAAATTAAAGACACATAGAGGTGGGCCACAGTAACAACATGTTCCCATTAGAAAGGAGCAAGTCTGCTATACAGTTATAGGGTATGCAGTGAGTACAATGGCTGCCAAAATTTGGGAAAAACCCCAATAACAATTTAAAGACACATAGAGGTGGGCCTCACCAATGAGTATGACATGTTCCCATTAGAAAGGAGCGGGTCTGCTATACAGTTATAGGGTATGCAGTGAGTACAACAGCTGCCAAAATTTAGGAAAAAACCCCAATAACAATTTAAATACACATAGCGGTGGGCCTCAGTAACGACATGTTCCCATTAGAAAGGAGCTGGTCTCCCATACTGTTCTTGCGTATGCAGTGACTGCTATGGCTGTCAAAAATTTGGAGGCACTCCAATGCCCCTAGCAAGAGAAGTAGAGGAGGGCCTCCTGAAAAAAAATGTTCCCATTATTAGGAAGTGGGTCTCCCATACTGTTTGTCCATGCAGTGAATGCAATGGCTGCCAAAAATTTGAAGGCTCTCCAATGCCCCTTGCAAGAAACGTAGAGGAGGGCCTCCTGAAAAAAATGTTCCCATTATTAGGAAGTGGGTCTCCCATACTGTTTGCTTATGCAGTGAATGCAATGACTGCCAAAAATTTGGAGGCACTCCAATGCCCCTGGCAAGAGACGTAGAGAACTTGATATGGTAGATATGGTGGTGAATGGTATGGTGATGGAGGATGAGGAGAAGGAGGAGGACAAGAGCAAATAAACAAAATCAGGAAGCGTATACCCATGTCTGGGTGTGAAGAGGTGCATGGGAATAGACATCCCAAAAAAAAGACACTGGATCTGAGTTTATGTTGCACTGCTGTCATTCGGTGGTGTTGAGAAGGGTGGCCCAATCCAGCCCTTCTTAATTTTTTTAAGAGTCAGCCTGTCAGCATTTTCAGTTGACAGGTGGATGCGCCTATCAGTTATAATTGCACCAGCGGCACTAAAAACCCGCTCTGACAAAACGCTAGCGGCAGGGCAGGCCAGGACCTCCAAGGTGTAGAGAGCCAGTTCATGCCACGTGTCCAGCCTGGATACCCAATAATTATAAGGCACAGAGGAATCACGGAGGACGTTGGTATGGTCGGCAAAGTACTTCTTCAGCATCTTCCCAAACATTTCCCTCTTTGTGAGAGCACCCCGCACATTAGGGCCTGTGCGATAGGAGGGTCTGAGAAAATTGTCCCAAAACTGTGACAGTGTTCCCCTGCCTCTGCTGGATTGGAATTGTGTTTCTCTCGCATGTACTCCTTGGTTGTCTAACGAACTGTGACCTCTGCCGCCAACATTTTCAGATGGGAATTTTTTTAATAATTCCACAACAAGGGCCTTCTGGTACTGCCCCATTTTACTAGGCCTGTCAGCCATGGGAATAAAAGATAGAAATCTCTCCTTGTAGCAGGGGATTGGCGTGCATGAACAATAGCGGAAAAAGCTGTGGTGTCACTCGCAGACACTATTTCTGGATCCTGGGGTTCGGCCCACTTAGTCGGGTGCTTTGCTGCCATGTGCCTGCTCATTCTGGTGGTGGTTAGGCTGCTAGTTTTGCTACCCCTGCTGATGCTGTCCTGGCAGATAGTGCAAATGGCCTTTTTGGGGTTATTTGCAGAGTCTTTAAAAAACAACCAGACTCGGGAAGACCTAACAATTGTACTGGCAACTTCTGTCGTGTTGATGTTGCGGGGAACGCTTTCCTGCCTTGTGTCTGCGGCCACCACACTGCTTCTTCCTGCCTGTTGTGGTGCTACGCTTCCCTCCCCCTGTGTGCTACTGTCCTCACTCTGCATGTCCGCTTGCCAGGTTGGGTCAGTTACTATATCATCCACCACCTCATTTTCCACTTCCGCACCCTGGTCCTCCTCCTGACTTTCTGGCAATTGTGTCTCATCATCATCATAATCCACCTCTTGCGACACTAATTGCACTTTCCCACCGTTGCCTTTGTGTGACCGTGACCTTTGTGTGACCAAGACTGCTCAAATATTTGAGCATCGTTACACGTGTTCTCCTCTTGACTCGCTTGAAGCTGGCCGGGCAAGAGGCCCAAATCTATAAATGGAAAAGTGAACAGCTCTTCTAAGTGTCCAAGTGTGGGATCAATTGTCTCCGGGCACTCGGCATGGTGAGAAGAAGAAGGATCAAGGTGAGGAATATGCAGTCCAGACTCACGGCTACTGAAACTTGACTGTGTGGAAGACAGGGTGGTGGTGGTGGTGGCAAAGTGACTGGAAGCATTATCTGCTATCCAACCAACAACCTTTTGACACTGCTCTGTGTTCAATAGTGGTGTTCTGCGGTCCCCTAGTAATTGGGACAGGAAGGTCGAGCGACAAGATGTGGGTGTTTGTTGAGGCACAATTTCAGCTTGCCCATGGCCACGGCCCCGGCATCTGCATGCACCATCACTATCACGTCCACTTCCCCGTTCCTTGCCACGCGCCGTGCCCATTTTAAATGGAGGACAATATTTTCCACGTTCATTACAAATGGCTGGATTTGAACCGCAGTTATATGTGATAAGTCTGACGGACAACCACGGTTTTAAATAGCATACCTGTAGGTTACTATTCTTCACAGTGACCTCGTGTGATAGCTTCACTGACACACTGCAACAAAATGTAAATGGAGGCCAGAAATGGCTGAATTTGGACCGCAGTTATATGTGATACGCTTGACGGACAACCACGATTTTAAATAGCGGACCTGTAGGTTACTATTCTTCACAGCGACGTGTGAAAAGCTTCACTGACACACTGCAACAAACTGTAAATGAAGGCCAATATTTTCCACGTTCACTACAAATTTCTGGATTTTTATTGCTGTAATATGGAAAAGATCTGGCTGTATTATGCAGTGCTAACAAGCAAATGGAGCAGAAAAATGGTGTACTCTGGATTGCTTTTTAAGCAAATAATCAGGATTAAGATAAAAAAAAAAAATAGCCCTGGTCCCTTGGCTATATCTACAAATATCTGTGACAGCAGGATCAGTCAGAATGTGCAATGGACCCTCTTGTGCTGTATACACTGTCTGCCACAAACCCTGCGTTGGGCATCTGCTGGATTCTAAATGGGTTCAGAACCATCAGTGGACTCTGTGGTCTCCCAATCCAGTCCAGCCTGGGCTGATGCTGCTCAGCATTGTCATCAGTCCCAATGCCTAGCTGGTGCACAAGATGTACAGGTTGCCTCTTGGGTCTTCGTTCCTAGCAACATGAAGGATAGGTTGCGGAGGGAGACAGGGCTGTTAAAGCCTAAGTCCAGGATTCTCTGTACTGAGCATGCCCGTGACATGGCGGACCGTGATTGGTGGTTTGGGAGTCAGCTGATCCAGTGACCTAGCACCGCCTGATCGGTCACGGGTGACGTCACCAATAGTGCGACGGTGGGCGGGGCTTAATCTTAAAAAAGCCCGCCCACAAACATGGAGGCGCGCTCTGATCATTGAGCTGTGATGGTGTTGTGTGGACGCTTGGTCTCTTGGGCTCCACGTGTGCTTTAGTTTCTGGCAGGCAGGTTTAGTGGAAATAGGCAGGCTTAGATGAAATAGGCAGGTAGCTTCATCTGACAGCCTGGTTCTGACAAAGGGGTCGCCTTACACCCCGAGCAGTCTGCAGACACCCTATTCCCGGTACCACCTGTAAGCCACGTGGAGAGATACTCCTCAGTCCGGTAGCACGCCGGCTGGGAGCACGTATTCGCCGGCGTGAGTCACACACGCATCCTAGCGCCAACTGTGTAGTCCCTGTGCTGCAACAGGACTACAGATATATTATTTATCGCACATCTCTCGTGCTGTTAACGGAGATAGTGCGAATCCCTATTCCCATCCCGGTGTGCTGTAACACGGAGGGGATTGTCATTTAAGTTGGTTGTTTTACCTTCTTACCCGGAAGTTGTTCGGCCGCAGTCCACCAGGCTACATCGCGGACCTCGGGTTCGGTTGCTTTCCATTATTTAATAAAGTTGTTTGCAACTGTCCCCTTAACACCCTGCCTGCCTGCCTAACATCTGCTATCACCACTGAATATATGCAGCTGGATTAGTCCTCAGAAGGACTGTTAATTCAGATTGATATATAGATTTGCTCTGGAATACTTTTACTAACTATAAACAAGCAAATCTCTCCCTGACTCAGCAGCAGCTCTCCCTGCTATGCCTGTTTCCGGGGTAGACTATGACGAGCCTAGCATCACCGGGTCTTAAATAGACCCGATGATGCTATGCGGCCAACCAATCACTGTAATCCCACAACCAACAAGGCTACAGCATTACAGTGAGTAACAAGCAATCCCTGCATGTTCATTGACTCTCTAAAGAGCACCAAACATGCAGGACGGGGACCCAAGCTCCCGCCCGAGCAACCTGGAAATACTTGCCGAGCTTGTCGAGCACAGTGTTGCTTGGGCGGGTACTCAGTAGTGGCGAGCACGTTCACTCATCACTAATAACCAGTTCTACCTGCCCATTTAAATTGTAGGCGTTTTAGCCCATAAGTGACATGTTTTGTCCATAGTTGTAGGCTTGTAGCCCAAAAGTGTAGAACAGGACCCATCAGAAGGGAAGACACCTTGCCACGGTTGATGTGCACACATGAATCGGCCAATTTATGGGCTAAGAACCTTCGTTTTTTTTAAGTACAGCTTACTGAGTAATAATACAGCTTATATTCAATGTTTCATTGTTTTTATGTATCTTGGCCCTTGCAGAGTGCCGCTGCGCTTTCGTTATATATTGTATATTATGCAGTTTCTGCAGCTGGCAACTGTTTACACTTGAGGTGTAAACAGGAGGTGCTGGTCAGGTTTTCTTACTATAGTTAAAAAATATATATATATAAATATATATATATATATATATATATATATATGTAGCGCCCCGAGGGTTCGGCCGCTACAGGGGTATTGCACCTCAGTCCAGAGGTGTGATATTCCACTCCCGAGTAAGGATGGAGTATGGACCAGGGCTCAGTTAGCTGCATACAGCACACACACCCCATTTCCGAGGGACAGTTCAACGGTGCTCCCACTAGACAGAAGTGCAGGCACGACTGACTATGTCCCTGCCTGGAGTGGGGAGGGGGTGGAACACCCAGTGCTGTAGGGGCAGATAGGGGTTGGTTCCTGAGCGCAGATAGGAGCTCATTGGTTGCTGGTCACCTGGGCTCATGGTCAGAGGGAGGTATAAAAGGTGGGCACCATCTTAGAACAGTGTTCAGTCTGAGAGAGGAAGTGACAGACCAGGGCCTCTGTGGAGCTCTGCTCCGGAGGCGGGCCTAGCCTGTGAGGCCCAGCCAGCACTGAAAGAGAAAGAAGAAGAAGTTCAGTCTGTGAGGAGAGGAGAGCTGACAGGGAGCAGCAGCTCAGGCTGAGTGCTGCTCCAGAGGCAGGCCTAGAGAAGAGGCCGGAGTCTGAGAGGAGAAGGAGAAGTGGGCCTGGAGAAGAGGCCAAGGGAAGGAGGAGAAGACAGAACAGGAAAGAAGGAGAAGAGAGAGAGAAACAGAAGGGCTCAGGAACAAGAAGGTGGAAGGGACCCTAAGAACCCACGAGAATCCAGGGTGAAGGGTCAGGCAGATTAAGGGTACCGGATCCCAAGTTGGTGGAGGAGAAACTACCCTCAGTCAAAGACCGGTCGTCGTGATCATTTATTGGTGCGACACCTCATCAAACCTGCTAGGAAGGCACCATATAGGACAGCGGAGGACGGGGCCCACGTTTACCCGCACAAGTCCGCGGCAGCTGGACAAAAGTGGGTCACTGGTGAGGCAGACAAGAGAAAGGATTAAAGGGGGTCCTGTGCCATGCTCCTGAACTGCCTGGGAGTTGACCGAGCCCCTCACCTGGTGGACGCAGCACGGCTCAGACAGTCATTCCCTGCAGAAGTGACTTGGATATTAACCGTGAGTAAAGACCCTGGACTGCAGTACGTTGTCTGTGTGCTTTTTCGCTCCTCCGGCACTACCGGTACTGGGACTTTCACCACCATCACTCCCACCATCCACTACACTGCCCTGGGGCCGCACTCTTCCCGTGGGGAGTCACATCATCCCAGCTGCATACATCATCAGCCCCAGCGGTCTGCCCTGCAGCGGCGGTTCCTAACAACCGCAATCCACGGGTGGCGTAGTCGGACATTATCTAAAGTACAGTAGCAGACTACCATTGGTCTGACCACCCTGAGCCGCGGGACCGGGCCGCCACTACTACTCCCAGCGTCTCCTTATTGCCCGGTTCCGCGTGCCCCACGGCCCAGGGGGCGAGTCATATATATATATATATATATATATATATATATATACTGTATATATAACAATACTCACACCGCATTGCCTGTGTGAACGCTACCTATGGTCCAAACAGGTGCAGTATTATTGCTTTAATAAAACAGCCTCTTCTGGGCACAAAGACATAACAGCAAATAAACAGTTCATTTAGTAGGCACATATATGTTAGTGCAAGTTCACTCAAACAAGTTAAAGTCCTTTCTTCCAGAGCAAACTTCATACACAGAAGAGGCACGATCCCACCAGTCTCGTTATTCTCTTTATCCTGAGCTCCAGCAGCTTCCAGCGTCAAACAGAAGTATTCAATTCCGTGCACAGTTCACACTGAACAGGCTGCGACTTCTATACATTATTCTGCAGCTCCACCACACAGGCTGCTCAGCTTTACTGGCTGATCCGTTCACTATCCATTTAGAGAGAGACCCTGGCTTGTATATACATATATATGTGTATATGTATGTGTGTGTATGTACAGTACAGACCAAAAGTTTGGACACACCTTCTCATTTAAAGATTTTTCTGTATTTTCATGACTTTGAAAATTGTACATTCACACTGAAGGCATCAAAACTATGAATTAACACATGTGGAATTATATACCTAACAAAAAAGTGTGAAACAATAGAAAATATGTCTTATATTCTATGCACTTTAAAGTAGCCACCTTTTGCTTTGATGACTGCTTTGCACACTCTTGGCATTCTCTTGATGAGCTTCAAGAGGTAGTCACCGGAAACGGTCTTCCAACAATCTTGAAGGAGTTCCCAGAGATGCTTAGCACTTGTTGGCCCTTTTGCTTTCACTCTGCGGTCCAGCTCACCCGAAACCATCTCGATTGGGTTCAGGTCTGGTGACTGTGGAGGCCAGGTCATCTGGTGTAGCACCCCATCACTTTCCTTCTTGGTCAAATAGCCCTTACACAGCCTGGAGGTGTGTTTGGGGTCATTGTCCTGTTAAAAAATAAATGATGGTCCAACTAAACGCAAACCGGATGTTATAGCATGCCGCTGCTGTGGTAGCCATGCTGGTTCAGTATGCCTTCAATTTTGAATAAATCCCCAACAGTGTCACCAGCAAAGCACCCCCACACCATCACACCTCCTCCTCCATGCTTCACGGTGGGAACCAGGCATGTAGAGTCCATCCGTTCACCTTTTCTGCGTCGCACAAAGACACGGTGGTTGGAACCAAAGATCTCAAATTTGGACTCATCAGACCAAACCAAAGACTTCCACTGGTCTAATGTTCATTCCTTGTGTTCTTTAACCCATACAAGTCTCTTCTGCTTGTTGCCTGTCCTTAGCTGTGGTTTCCTAGGCCTGCTGCACAAAGTCTCCTTTTAACAGTTGCTGTAGAGATGTGTCTTCTGCTAGAACTCTGTGTGGCATTGACCTGGTCTCTAATCTGAGCTGCTGTTAACCTGCGATTTCTGAGGCTGGTGACTCGGATAAACTTATCCTCAGAAGCAGAGGTGACTCTTGGTCTTCCTTTCCTGGGGCGGTCCTCATGTGAGCCAATTTCTTTGTAGCGCTTGATGGTTTTTGCAACTGCACTTGGGGACACTTTCAAAGTTTGCCCAATTTTTCGGACTGACTGACCTTCATTTCTTAAAGTAATGATGGCCACTCGTTTTTCTTTACTTAGCTGCTTTTTTCAAAGTCATGAAAATACAGAAAAATCATTAAATGAGAAGGTGTGTTCAAACTTTTGGTCTGTACTGTATATGTGTATAGATATATGTACATATATATATATATATATATATATATATATATATATATACAGTACAGAACAAAAGTTTGGACACACCTTCTCATTTAAAGATTTTTCTGTATTTTCATGACTATGAAAATTGTACATTCACACTGAAGGCATCAAAACTATGAATTAACACATGTGGAATTATATACTTAACAAAAAAGTGTGAAACAACTGAAAATATGTCTTATATTCTAGGTTCTTCAAAATAGCCACCTTTTGCTTTGATGTCTGCTTTGCACACTCTTGGCATTCTCTTGATGAGCTTCAAGAGGCAGTCACCGGAAATGGTCTTCTAATCTTGAAGGAGTTCCCATAGATGCTTAGCACTTGTTGGCCCTTTTGCCTTCACTCTGCGGTCCAGCTCACCCCAAACCATCTTGATTGGGTTCAGGTCTGATGACTGTGGAGGCCAGGTCATCTGGCGTAGCACCCCATCACTATCCCTCTTGGTCAAGCAGCCATTACACAGCCTGGAGGTGTGTTTGGGGTCATTGTCCTGTTGAAAAATAATTGATGGTCCAACTAAAAGCAAACCGGATGGAATAGAATGGCACTGCAAGATGCTGTGGTAGCCATGCTGGTTCAGTATGCCTTCAATTTTTAATAAATCCCCAACAATGTCACCAGCAAAGCACCCCCACACCATCACACCTCCTCCTCCATGCTTCACGGTGGGAACCAGGCATATAGAGTCCATCCTTTCACCTTTTCTGCGTTGCACAAAGACACGGTGGTTGGAACTAAAGATCTCAAATTTGGACTCATTAGACTAAAGCACAGATTTCCACTGGTCTAATGTCCATTCCTTGTGTTCTTTAGCCCAAACAAGTCTCTTCTGCTTGTTGCCTGTCCTTGGCAGTGGTTTCCTAGCAGCTATTTTACCATGAAGGCCTGCTGCACAAAGTCTCCTCTTAACAGTTGTTGAAGAGATGTGTCTGCTGCTAAGAACTCTGTGTTGCATTGACCTGATCTCTAATCTGAGTGGCTGTTAACCTGCGATTTCTGAGGCTGGTGACTCGGATAAACTTATCCTCAGAAGCAGAGGTGACTCTTGGTCTTCCTTTCCTCGGGTGGTCCTCATGTGAGCCAGTTTCTTTGTAGTACTTGATGGTTTTTGCAACTGCACTTGGGGACACTTTCAAAGTTTTCCCAATTTTTCGCACTGACTGACCTTTATTTCTTAAAGTAATGATGACCACTCGTTTTTCTTTACTTAGCTGCTTTTTTCTTGCCATAATATAAATTCTAACAGTCTATTCAGTAGGACTATCAGCTGTGTATCCACCAGACTTCTGCACAACACAACTGATGGTCCCAACCCCATTTATAAGGCAAGAAATCCCTCTTATTAAACCTGACAGGGCACACCTGTGAAGTGAAAACCATTTCCGGTGACTACCTCTTGAAGCTCATCAAGAGAATGCCAAAAGTGTGCAAAGCAGTCATCAAAGCAAAAGGTGGCTACTTTGAAGAACCTAGAATGTAAGACATATTTTCAGTTGTTTCACACTTTTTTGTTAAGTATATAATTCCACATGTGTTAATTCATAGTTTTGATGCCTTCAGTGTGAATGTACAATTTTCATAGTCACGAAAATACAGAAAAATCTTTAAATGAGAAGGTGTGTCCGAACTTTTGGTCTGTACTGTATGTATGAAAATTGTACATTCACACTGAAGGCATCAAAACTATGAATTAACACATGTGGAATTATATACTGTAGCGTCGGCGTCCCTGCCTCCAGCTAGGCAGGGACGCTGTTCCCCTCACCTCTCCACTCCGTGCCCGGCGTCCTCCTCCCGCTCTGCTGGCAGCGCTCGCTGCTTCCCGGCCACTGTGCTTAGGGCGCGCGCGCACTCCCCCTCTCTTAAAGGGGCCGCGCGCGCCGTCCTAAGGAGTCCCCGGCCAATGGCCGGAGGACCTCACCATATATAAGGCACCTCCTCCAAAATGGAGGTGCCCGAGCAATGTTGTTGCAAAACCTTCACTCTGCTTCAGCCCTCAGGTCCCGTTGCCAGTTACCTGCCAGTCACATGTCAGATTCCTGCTTGATACCTGCCTGATATCCGTTTACCTGCTTGCAAGCCTGCGGTCCGACGGTCTGCCTTCCGACACCTGTCAGTCTGTCTATGGACCAGCCTGCCCGCTCACCTGGGAGCGCTCATCTGCTACCTGCCTGCTAGCCTACCTGGAGGCTCCGCCGTCACTTGCCGTGACCACCTGCCTGTCCAGAGACTCTTGCCTGCTCACCTGGGAGCGCTCACCTGCTACCTGCCTGCTAGCCTACCTGGAGGCTCCGCCGTCACCTGCCGTGACCACCTGCCTGTCCAGAGACTCTTGCCTGCTCACCTGGGAGCGCTCATCTGCTACCTGCCTGCTAGCCTACCTGGAGGCTCCGCCGTCACTTGCTGTGACCACCTGCCTCTCCAGAGACTCTTGCCTGCTCACCTGGGAGCGCTCACCTGCTACCTGCCTGCTAGCCTACCTGGAGGCTCCGCCGTCACTTGCCGTGACCACCTGCCTGTCCAGAGACTCTTGCCTGCTAACCTGGGAGCACTCACCTGCTACCTGCCTGCTAGCCTACCTGGAGGCTCTGCCGTCACTTGCCGTGACCACTTACCCGTCCTTCTACCCAGAGACTGTCCCTGTCGCTTGCCGTGACCACCTGCCCTTCTACCCAGAGACTGTCCCTGTCACTTGCCGCGACTACCTGCCCTTCTACCCAGAGACTGTCCCTGTCACTTGCCGTGACTACCTGCCCATCTTCCCTGGGAGCCACCGCTTCCTTACAAGGACTGCCCCCTTGTATAGTTGCTCAGAGGTTCCACCTCCCAGACCCGTTACAGTTTGCTCGGGCCATGGAACCCGGTGGCACCCAAGCTCCCTCGCTCTCGGACCTATGTCATGAACTGTCCCGTCAGAGGTCCCAACAGGAGTCCATCCTGAGTCATCTGCGGAATGTCAACTCTCGCCTGGACACTCTGACTGCTCCACCAGCAACCACCGCTAGTGTCATGACCCGCAGCCCGGCAGCGCCGCTGCCCACCAATACCATGGCATCCTGCCCCAGAACCTGGCTTTCTGCACCTCCTCGCTTCGGAGGCGACCCCGCTCAAGCTCGGGGCTTCATGAACCAGTGCACCCTGCACTTTGAACTCCTGTCCCACCAGTTTATCTCCAACCGGGCCAAAGTAGCCTTCATCATGTCCCATCTCACGGGGGAGGCACTGGCTTGGCTAAATCCTCTATGGGAGAGAGGAGACCCCCTGGTGTCCAACCTGCCAGCCTTTCTCACGGCTTTCCGGAAAGTCTTCGACGAACCCGGACGAAAGACCTCATCCGCATCATCTCTGCTACATCTCCATCAAGGAAATCTCACCGTGGGCCAATATGCCATACGGTTCCGTACCCTTGCTTCGGAGCTGGCCTGGGATAACGACGCCCTGGTGTCTGTCTTTTGGGAGGGTCTGTCCGGCCATATTAAAGATGAACTCGCCGGTCGGGACATACCTACCACTCTCGACGACTTAATAACTCTTGCCACCCGGATTGACATCCGGTTCCAGGAACGCGCCAAAGAGGTCACCCGTGAGAGGAGGTTTCCACGTCTAGCCCCTACCTTTCAGAAACCTGTCCCTTCCCCTGCTACTCCCCAGGCGCACTCACCCGAGCCTATGCAGGTCGACCAGACCAAGATGGTCAAAACCCGTCAAGAGTTACGCCGTGCCGAGGGGAGCTGCTTCTACTGTGGCAGTAAGGAGCACCGGATCCGTTCCTGCCCGGAGAGGTTGGGAAACGCCTGTGTCTAGGATCGCTCAGAGAGGTCGTCCTAGACAAGAGTAAACCCTCTCCATCTCTGTTGCTGTCGGTCTCTATCATCTGCGGGGAGAACCGTTATTTTGAACTAGCCCAACTTGACTCTGGAGCTGCCAGAAATCTCATTTCTCAGTCTCTGGTAGAGAAATACCGCATTCCCACCAAACCTTTAGCTGTACCCTTATCTGTCGCTGCCGTGGATGGGGGCCTCTTACCACATCCCATCCAACTCATCACCGAATCCATAACCCTGCAGGTGGGAATGCTGCACTCTGAGAGCATCTTCTTTCATGTTCTGCCTGGACTCTCTCGCGCCCTATTGCTAGGCCTACCTTGGCTTGAGAAACATGCACCCGTGCTTGATTGGCAGACCGGAGAAGTCCTTCGCTGGGGACAGGATTGTCATAAGACTTGTTAGGTCCCATCCATCCTGTCCGTCCTTCTCCTACTCCAGCCAATCTACCTGGTCTTCCGGCTCTTTATTGGTCGTATGCGGACGTCTTTAATAAAAAGGAGGCAGAGACATTACCTACTCATAGACCATACGACTGCCCAATCGACCTGATGCCCGGCGCTACTCCTCCCCGTGGGCGCATTTACCCTTTGTTCGCTGCTGAGACCCGATCCATGTCAGAATATATTGAGGAGAATCTGGCCCGGGGATTCATCCGGAAATCTACTTCCCCGGCGGGAGCAGGCTTCTTCTTCGTCAAAAAGAAGGATGGCTCACTCCGTCCCTGTATAGACTATAGAGGCCTTAACCACCTGCCTGTCCAGAGACTCTTGCCTGCTCACCTGGGAGCGCTCACCTGCTACCTGTCTGCTAGCCTACCTGGAGGCTCTGCCGTCACTTGCCGTGACCACCTGCCCATCCAGAGACTCTTGCCCGCTCACCTGGGAGCGCTCACCTGCTACCTGCCTGCTAGCCTACCTGGGGGCTCTGCCGTCACTTGCCGTGACCACCTGCCTGTCCAAAGACTCTCGACCGCTCACCTGGGAGCGCTCACCAGCCACCTGCCTGCTGTCCTTCTACCCAGAGACTGTCCCTGTCACTTGCCGTGAGTACCCGTCCTTCTACTCAGAGACTGTCCCTGTCACTTGCCGTGACTACCTGCCCTTCTACCCAGAGACTGTCCCTGTCACTTGCCGTGACTACCTGCCCTTCTACCCAGAGACTGTCCCTGTCCCTTGCCGTGACTACCTGCCCATCTTCCCTGGGAGCCACCCGCTTCCTTACAAGGACCGCCCCCTTGTATAGTTGCTCAGAGGTTCCGCCTCCCAGACCCGTTACAGTTCCCAGAGATGCTTAGTGCTTGTTGGCCCTTTTGCCTTCACTCTGCAGTCCAGCTCACCCCAAACCATCTCGATTGGTTTCAGGTCTGGTGACTGTGAAGGCCAGGTCATCTGGCGTAGCACCCCATCACTCTCCTTCTTGATCAAATAGCCCTTACACAGCCTGGAGGTGTGTTTGGGGTCATTGTCCTGTTGAAAAATAAATGATGGTCCAACTAAACGCAAACCGGATGGAATAGCATGCCGCTGCAATATGCTGTGGTAGCCATGCTGGTCCAAAATGCCTTCAATTTTGAATAAATCCCAAACAGTGTCACCATCAAAGCACCTCACACCATCACACCTCCTCCTCCATGCTTCACTGTGGGAACCAGGCATGTAGACTCCATCCTTTCACCTTTTCTGCGTTGGAACCCAAGATCTCAAATTTGGACTTATCAGACCAAAGCACAGATTTCCATTGGTCTAATGTCCATTCCTTGTGTTCTTTAGCCCAAACAAGTCTCTTCTGCTTGTTGCCTGTCCTTAGCAGTCGTTTTCTACAGCTTTTTTACCATAAAGGCCTGCTGCACAAAGTCTCCTCTTAACAGCTATTGTAGAGATGTGTCTGCTGCTACAATTCTGTGTGGCATTGACCTGGTCTCTAATCTGAGTTGCTGTTAACCTGCAATTTCTAAGGCTGGTGACTCGGATAAACTTATCCTCAGAAGCAGAGGTGACTCTTGGTCTTCCTTTCCTGGGGCGGTCATCATGTGAGCCAGTTTCTTTGTAGCGCTTGATGGTTTTTGCAACTGCACTTGGGGACACTTTCAAAGTTTGCCCAATTTTTCACACTGACTGACCTTCATTTCTTAAAGTAATGATGGCCACTCATTTTTCTTTACTTAGCTGCTTTTTTCTTGCCATAATACAAATTCTAACAGTCTATTCAGTAGGATTATCAGCTGTGTATCCACCTGACTTCTGCACAACACAACTGATGGTCCCAACCCCATTTATAAGACAAGAAATCCCACTTATTAAACCTGACAGGGCACACCTGTGAAGTGAAAACCATTTCCGGTGACTACCTCCTGAAGCTCATCAAGAGAATGCCAAGAGTGTGCAAAGCATTCATCAAAGCAAAAGGTGGCTACTTTGAAGAACGTAGAATATAAGACATATTTTCAGTTGTTTCACACTTTTTTGTTAAGTATATAATTCCACAAGAAGGTGTGTCCAAACTTTTGGTCTGTACTGTATATGTATAGATATATATATATCTATGCATATATATATATATACACACACACATTATCAACTGTGCATAATCTTCTAAAATGGCATTTTACTATTTTTTTAAACCAGTCAAATAATTATACTACATACTGTACACACACAAGTAAAATATGTATGTATTTACATACACTAGTAAAATGTGTATTTATTTTCTGGTTTAATAAAATTTGACATTTGTAAAATGCGATTTTAGAAGACCATAATTTTTTTATTTTTGAATTAATGAAACCATGAGGCCACGTTTTTGTGTAACCAGTTGTAGTTATGAGTGAGTGAAATCCTTTTACTTTACCATATAATATACTGAAAACAGATAAAAATTCGAAATGGGATGAAGAAGTGAGTAAACATTATTGTTTTTAAGGTTTCATTTTTTTTAAGTTAAATATGTGATAAAATGATTTAGCAACATTATTCCACAGGTCCATATGACCATGGCGATATCAAAATGATGTTTTTTTTCCTGATTATAAAAAAAATCTGAACTTTGAAAAAAATGTAGTTTGTGTAACTATTTTCTGAGACCTATAACTTCAATTTTCCCATTGATGGAGCTTGTTTGTTGCATAGCAAAATGTGACTTTGGCTATTCCTATTTTCTAATAAAAAAAAATATGTAATAGTAGCAATCAAAACTTTTAGGGATTTTTGCATTTCTTAAATAATTTTAAATAGCTTGACTATTTCTTTACATACATTTTAGAACCTCTAGGGAATTTGCAATCATTTTTAATCAAGATGGCAGTGATAGGGATCTTCTGTAGGTGTTGCTAGAGGCAGGTGCCAGCTGTATAACACAGCCAGCAGTTGTCCTGTATGGAGCAGGCTCAACTCCAGAGCCCAACTGATAGACGTACACATGACATGATGTTCATGTAGGTCACGTTGGGAAAAAGATAAACTTATTAGAAATTTAAATGACAGAAAAAATGATTGTTTTTCATATAGTAAAACATAAAGAAAATGGCGATAACTGAAGGAAAATTTAATTGTTGAAAGGGTAAAAGTTGTGACAAATGCACCAATAAAAAAAAGAAGCAAGAATAATGAATTTCCAAGAAAAAGAGTGACAAGTTCGTAGCCAAGGAAAGCATAAAAACAGTACACGGTATCATAACTGTTCCCTCAAGATAAGCAACAATCTGCTCTATATAAAGTCCTCCTTGGTAATCAAAGTGGTCAAGATTATCACATATTTTCATTAGAAATTTAAGGGTTAAGTAATATTTTTCCCACTGTACTGATTCACTAAGGGTAATGTAATCTCCACGTGAAGTTAAACTAAAATTAATTTCTTCAACAAGTAAATTTAAAATCAACTGTAATCAGAGAGGCTCATAAGTGAAAAGTTCAAAGGTAAAAAAGAAATGCCTGCAGAAACCAACAACAATGAAAAAGTTAGTGACCCCCATCCTGCCTACAATTATGAAAGTTTTAAGGGAGAATTGTTTTAGACAGTTAAGGAAAATACACTTTTAAACAAAGAAACAGGAGTTTACATACACATCTTTCAATACCAAAAAAGCTTTTGGAAAAAAATCATAAATATGTTAGCAAATAAAACAAAAAGTCACGGATCTTGGAATGCTATGATAAAAAAAAATTTAGTCATGAAGGTCCAAATAGAGCAGTCTTTAAAAGGTTAAAGGGGTTGTCTTGATTTATATGCCTGCAGTCATTGAACGTTAACAAAAAGGAGTTCCTTATTTAAGACCTAAATTAATTAGCTGGAGAAGAGAAGAGGTACTTAGAGCATGCCTCTGCCTCTTTCTCTTTTTATGGACTCTTAAAGGGGTATTAAAGGGGTATTCCCATCTTTAAGATCCTATCCCAATATGTAGTAGGTGTAATAATAATAATAATAATAATATTAGCAAATACCTCCAATTAGAAATGCAGTATAGTTCTTCTGATTCGCTGCGTCGCTTAACCCATGTGCAGGGCATTGCAGTAGCTTAGGTAACCATGGTTATGACCACTCATATAGTGACAGTCAGCTAGTTAGTTAGTTGTTAGTGGTTGTAACCATGGATACCTAAGCTACTGCAATGCCCTGCACATGGGTAAAAGTGATGTAGCGAGTCAGGAGAACTATACAACTCTTCTAATTGGGAGTATTTGAAGTTCTTTCTTCTTTAACTATATCTGAGTATATATACATATTGCCATCTTCTCCAATATCCAGCGCCTTTCTGCTCATCTTCTCAGTGACGTCAACGCTCTTCAGATTCTCTGGCTAACGCTATGATCTGTGCATGACCCAGAAGTCTCTTTTTCAGGATAGGTGTATGGAGCCTTTTTCTAATTCTCCTTTGGCTTACATTGTAAAAGCCACTTCCAGGTCACACAGAACGCAGCATGACCCACTGCTCTTCTGAAGAGCAGTGACATCCCTCATAAGAGGAGTGGAGTGGCGCTGGTTACTAGAGAAGGCGGCAGTAGGTGAGTATATTAACACTCACACGCTACACTACATGCACGTATAAACAAAATTATTTTAACATTTTTTTTTCATGCGAGCGCTTCCTTAACATCTGACATTTACACTGTGTGCACAATTATTAGGGAATTTGAATTTTGGATGAATAATTTTATTACTGAACAATTACAGTGCTGTTGGTCAATCTAAAAAGTTAATAAACCTTAAAGAAATAGTAAACATTAGAAAACTTCATGAGAGTGCTTATTTAACCCCTTTAAAGCCCATGACATATTAATACACGTCTGTGCCCTGGGCTTTAAGAGCCTGACCCGTATTAATACGTGATGGCGATTGCGTGCGCACATTGGCTTTGCGGGCGCGATCGCCGCCGGGTGTCAGCTGTGACAATCAGCTATTGCTGGTCCCGCACCGCTCCTGACACATTAACCTCCGCAATGCTGCGATCTAAGTCGATCGCAGCATTGCGGTGGCTAAGGGGAGGTGATCGGAATACTCACCTCCTCTTCTGGCCTCCAGCACTGTTGGCTGCGGCTTCCGGATGTTGCCATGACATCCGGGTCACCAGACAGCAGGAAGATTTTTTGGTCATGCGCAGTGCATGACCAAACTATCTTCTCACTGTGCAGCGCTGACAGCCTGCATAGCACAGGGATGGTGCTCCATCCCTATGCTATGCAGGTGATCAGAATAAAAAAAGTGAAAGTCCCATAGTGGGACAAAGTATAAAAATAAAAAAACTGTCAGAAAGTGAAAAAAAAAAAATTGTAAAAATATAAAAAAAAATTAAAAAAATAATCCACCAAAAATAAAAATATGATGTACCCATCAATAAATATTATTCTGAAAAAACAAACAAACAAACAATAAAAGTACACATATTTGGTATCGCCGCGTCTGGAACGACCTGACCTATAAAATTGTCCCACTAGTTAACCCCTTCAGTGAACATGGTAAAAAAAAAACGAATCAAAAAACAATGCTTTATCATCATACTGTCAAACAAAAAATGGAATAACACGCGATCAAAAAGACGAATATAAGTAAAAATGGTACCGCTGAAAACATCATCTTGTCCCGCAAAAAACAAGCTGCCATACAGCTCCATCATCCGAAAAATCAAAAAGTTATAGCTCTCAGAATAAAGCGATGCAAAAAAATATATTTTTCTATAAAATAGCTTTTATTGTGTAAAAGCGCCAAAACATAGAAAAACTATATAAATGTGGTACCGCTGTATACATACTGACCCGAAGAATAAAGCTACCTTATCAATTTTTCCACACACGGAGCAGAATAAAAAAATGTAAAAAAAACACAATTCCTGAATTGTTGGTTTTTGTTTATTCTGCCTCCCAAAAATCGGAATACAAAGTGATCAAAAAATGTCAAGTGCCTGAAAATGGCACCAATAAAAACGTCAACTCATCCCGCAAAAAACAAGCCATCACATGACTCTGTCGGCCAAAATATGGAAAAATTATAGCTCTCAAAATATGGCAATGCAAAAACTAGATTTTACAAAAAAGTGGGTCTTTCAGTGTGTGACAGCTGTCAATCATAAAAACCCGATATGATTCTGGTATCTCTGTAGTCGCACCGACCCGAATAATAAAGTCGTCTAATCACTTATACCGCACTAGGAACGGTGTAAAAAATAAACGCTAGGGTTGGGGTTATGGTTGGGGTTAAGGTTGTGCTAGGGTTAGGGTTGTTTTTTTTTTTCAACAGTAAATAAAAAAAAAGATGACGATATGGCAACTAGTGTTGAGCGCAAGTGCTCGTTATTTGAGTTTGCATCGGGTGCTCGGGCATGCATTGAGTATCGTGGGGGCTCGAGTGACATGCTCGAGTCTCCGCCCCATATGCTTCGCGGCCAAAAAAACCTCGCGGGGATTGCCTGCCATACATGAGCAATCCCCGCATGTTTTTTTTTGGGTGTCTAATAACCATGAAACATGCGAGCGGGTGACTCGAGCATGTCACTCGAGCACCCTTCATACATGGTGCATACCTGAGTACCCGATGCAAACTCAAGTAGCGAGCACTTGCACTCAAGACTAATGACAACTTATTCAATATGATGACCTAATGTTATCAAATTCTGTGTCGTACCTCTGGGATCAAAATGTTCACTATACCCCTGGATAAAATCCTTGAGGGGTGTAGTTTCCAAAATGTGGTCACTTGTGGGGGGTTTCCACTATTTAGGCACTTCAGGGGCTCTCCAAATGCGACATGGCGTCCGCTCTCGATTCCAGCCGATTTTGCATTCAAAAAGTCACACAGTGCTCCTTCCCTTCTGAACTCTGCCGTGCGCCCAAACACTGTATTTTCCCCACATATGGGGTATTGGCGTACTCAGGAGAAATTGCACAAAAGTTTTTGGGGTCCATTTTCTCCTCTTACCCTTGTGAAAATAAAAAAATTGTAGCTAAAACATCATTTTTGTGGAAAAAGTTTGATTTTTTTATTTTCACGGCTCCATGTTATAAGCTTCTGTAAAGGACTTGGGGGTTCAAGGTGCTCACCACACATCCCTGAGGGATCTAGTTTCCAAAATGGTGTCACTTGTGGGGGGTTTCCACTGATTAGGCACATCAGGGGCTCCCCAAATGCAACATGACGTCCACTTATTATTCAAGCAAATTTTACAATCAAAAAGTCAAATGGCGCTCCTTCCCTTCCGAACCCTGCCGTGCGCCCAAACAGTGGTTTTCCTCAACATATGGGGTATCTGCTTACTCAGGAGAAATTGCACAACAAATTGCATGGTGCAATTTCTCCTGTTACCCTTATGAAAATGCAAAAGTGGGGGCTGAAAAACATTTTTGTGTAGAAAAATGTGAAAATTTTATTTTTACGGCTCAATGTTATAAACTTCTGTGAAGCACCTGGGGGTTCAAGGTGCTCACCACACATCTAGATAAGTTCCCTGAGGAGTCAGCAACTGAAGGGAATATGTCCCCGATCCTGAGCCCCATCCTGCTATATATGTCCCACATCCTGGATCCCTTCCTGGTATACATGCCCCACATCCTGGTATACATGTCCCATCAGCTGACATCGTTGTTCCAGGCATTGGCATCGCTTGGCAACAACTTCATGCGTCGCCATAGCAGGCACGCCGATGTCAGCTGATGGCCTCTGCGCCAGCTACAGAAGAGGGCGCCCCATGTTGTGGGAGCAGGGGGAAGGTGAGTATAATTATTTTTATGCAGAGGCAGAATGGGAGACAAACATAGCAGAAAGATTCCCAGGATGGTAAACATATATACCAGAAAGGGGGACATATAAATCAGGATGGGGGACATACATACCAGGATGGGGCCCAGTATGTTGGACATATACAGTGGTGTGAAAAAGTGTTTGCTTCCTTCCTGATTTCTTATTCTGTTGCATGTTTGTCACATTTAAATGTTTCAAATCACAAAACTAATTTACATATTAGACAAAGATAACACAAGTAAACACAAAATGTAGTTTTTAAATGAAGGTCTTTATTATTAAGGGAAAAAAACATTCCAAACCTACAGGGCCCTGTGTGAAAAAGTGACCCCTCCACCCCTAAAACAAAAATTATCTGTGGTTTATGACATGTTTGGGAAGTTGAGTTCAATTTCCCTAGCCACACACAGGCCTAATTACTGTCACACCTGTTTTCAAACAAGAAATCACCTGCCTGACAAAGTGAAGTAGACCAAAAGATCCTCAAAAGCTAGACATCATGCCGCAATCCAAAGAAATTCAGGAACAAAAGAGAAGCAAAGTATTTGAGATCAGTCTGGAAAAGGTTATTAAACCATTTCTAAAGCTTTGGGACTCCAGCAAACCACAGTGAGAGATATTATCCACAAATGGCGAAAACATGGAACAGTGGTGAACCTTCCCCTGAGTGACCATCCGACCAAAATTACCCCAAGAGTGCAATGACTACTAATCCAAGAGATCACAAAAGACCCCACAACAACATCCAAACAACTGCAGGCCTCACTTGCCTCAGTTAAGGTTAGTGTTCATGACTCCACCATAAGAGAGAAACTGGGCAATAATGGCATGCATGGCAGAGTTCCAAGATTAAAGCCACTGCTGAGCAAAAAGAACATAAAGGCTCATCTCAGTTTTGCAGAAAATATCTTGATGATCGCCAAGACTTTTGGGAGAATACTCTGTGGACTGAGGAGACAAAAGTTTAACTTTTTAGAACGTCTATGTCCCATTACATCTGGCGTAGAAATAACACAGCATTTAAGGAAAGGAACACCATACCAACAGTAAAATATGGTGGTGGTAGTGTGATGGTCTGGGGTGGTTTTGCTGTTTCAGGACCTGGAAGACTTGTTGTGGTAAATGGAAGCATGAATTCTGCTGTCTAGCAAAAAATCCTCAAGGAGAATGTCCGGCCATCTGTTCGTGACATCAAGCTGAAGTGCACTTGGGTTATGCAACAGGACAATAATCCAAAACACAGCAGCAAGTCCACCTCTGAATGGCTTAAGAAAAACAAAATTAAGACTTTGGAGTGGACTAGTGAAAGTCCTGGCCTTAAGCCGAGATACTGTGGCATGACCTTAAAAAGGCGGTTCATGCACGGAAACCCTCCAATGTGGCTAAATTACAAAAATTTTGCAAAGATGAGTGGGCCAAAATTTCTCCAGAGTGTTTTAAAAGATGCATTGCCAGTTATCGTAAATGCTTGATTATAGTTGTTGCTGCTAAGGGTGGCCCAATCAGTTATTAAGTTCAAGGGGCAATCACTTTTTCACACAGGGCCCTGTAGGTCTGGTTTTCCTTTTGCCTTAATAATAAAGATCTTCATTTAAAAACTGCATTTTGTGTTTACCTGTGATATCTTTGTCTGATATCTAAATTTGTTTTGTGATCTGAAACATTTAAGTGTGACAAACATGCAAAAGACTAAGAAATCAGGAAATGGGCAAACACTTTTTCACACCACTGTATACCAGGATGTGGCCCAGGCAACGGGACATATATACCAAGAAGTGGGACATATACACCAGAAAGGGGCCCAGGATGGGGAAGATATGTACCTGGAAGGGGCCAAGGATGGACTGACATAAATATCTGGGAGAGGCCCAGGATGGGGGACATTACTACATAATGAAGGGGGGATGAACACGTATGTGTTTATAGGATTTAAAACGTTACAAGGGCCTATACATATGACCAACATGCAGAAAGGGCCAAATTTTCCACCAGGGCCCATCCGAATCTAGTTATGCCACTCAAACTATCCAAAGAAAACAGTCCAGGACAAGCCCATTAATTGCTGATCACTTCAGCATCATTTAGGAACAAGATTATCAGAATCAGACAAATCCCTACATTTACTTTGTTTTCCTGGTGCTAAACCTTCTCAAGGTTTGCTCTATCATTACTACAAATAGGTCAGAAATCAAATTGTGGCCTACAATCTATTTAGATTTTTGGACTCAACAGCCGCTGACTGGCACTAGTTAATAAAATTCATATTATTCTGTACAATTATTCCTAAACATTGGGCCATTTTGCATAACTTAATTCTTCAATTTATGAAGCCTGACATTTTTCAGTTGTAGATTTTATCTGCCACCTCACAGCTCAAACTGCATTAAAAAATACCTTTGCAATGTAATAATATTCTGTCTGTGACAAAAATGTCACCTCATTTTAGGTGACAGTATTTTCTTTTATTCTTCACGATAAGCGACGTAAATGGTGAATTCAGTGCAAATAGAGCCTGTAAATAAGTCTGCCTGAATCTGGTATTCATATGGTATGATTCAGAATGTTAACATACTAGTATCATGCAAGGTGTGTCTTGCATTCTGTTACATAAGCACTGTAAACTTACGGAGCACATTAATCCTTTCTGTGAACTAAAATTAGACTTTTGTGTAGCTTCAGTCACTGTTATTAGACTGGTTAGAGGAAGAATCTGGAATGTTGGTGCAGAAATTCTGCAGGGCTTGAACAAGAACTATCTTGTCTCTCATAACAAAATGCATATACGACTCAACCTCACAAAAGAAAAGAAAAAACAAAACAATACTGGTCAAATAATATTTTTGAAGGAATCTCTACAAATATTAAACACCTGTTATTTTCACAGTCACAAATGTCTACGTGCAGGGTACCATTGTGTGCTCACTAGTATCCCTTTTGCCTACTTATTCCTAAATTGAAATGCTTACTTTACTTATCTTTTATAATAATTCAAATTAACCAGCATAGTTAACACATAACTAAAACCCATAAAGACACTAGAGTGTCAAAGCTTGTTTATGTTGCTTATTAAAGGGAAACTGTCGCCAGAAAAAAACACCTTTAACCTGCAGATATGGGATTAATCTGCAGGTTAATAGCGTTATTATTCTGCCCGGCGCCTGCACTTAGCCTAACGCTGTGGGGAGAAAATGGAATTTATTCCCCCCATCAGCATTCCTGTTTCAATTACAGAGGTGTCGCCGCGGGTTCAGTCACTGCTCTGACTATACTGAGCGGCTGCTGTAACCGCGCCTCAATGCAGAACCAGTGTCAGTCAGGGCAGGGGGTGCAGGTACAACCGCCGCTCTGTATTCACAGAAAGGTGACAGAACCCGCGCCGCCACCGCCCTTGTGACTGAAACACAAATGCTGCCGGAAGAAATAAAGTTCATTTTCTCCCCGGAGCGTTAGGCCACGTGCAGGCGCCGGCCATCAAAATAACGCTATTATCCTGCAGATTAACCCCTTATTTGCAGGTTAGTAGCATCTTTTTCTGGTGACAGCTTCCATTTAAATTTTAACCCAATTCTGCAGAACAACATTGCAAACCAGGGTGCCACCCACATATGCAATTTTGGATTAGCGGGTCAGGCTGTGGGCTTCTATGTTTTACTTAGTTTTAGCACTATTCATAAAAAAAACTGCAATTGGCCAGATGACCTATTTTGCAGCGATGGTAGAGATACAATAGAAGCATGAGCCACTTTCAAATATAGTAGACACAGCTGAACCACACTGATGAGATAGATTAAAGATATGACAGTGAGATATAGATTTTAGCCTACAGTTAATTTTATTAGTCTTTCACAACTTTTGAACTTTAGTACTTTGGTCTAGTAATTTCAAGAATATTATGCTGTAACTTAACCCCTTTACCCCCAAGGGTGGTTTGCACGTTAATGACCGGGCCAATTTTTACAATTCTGACCACTGTCACTTCATGAGGTAATAACTCTGGAATACTTCAACGGATCCCGCTGATTCTGAGATTGTTTTTTTCGTGACATATTGTACTTCATGATAGCGGTAAAATTTCTTTGATATGACTTGCGTTTATTTGTGAAAAAATCGGCAATTTGGTGAAAATTTTTAAAATTTTGCAATTTTGAAAATTTGAATTTTCATGCCCTTAAATCAGAGAGATATGTCCCACATGTCTACTATACATGAGAACAATATTGGAACCAAAACTTTTTTTGTTAGGAAGTTATAAGGGTTAAAAGTTGACCAGCGATTTCTCATTTTTCCAATAAAATTTACAAAATCATTTTTTGGGGACTACATCACATTTGAAGTGACTTTGAGGAGCCTTTATGACAGAAAATGCCCAAAAGTGACACCATTCTAAAAACTGCACCTCTCAAGGTGCTCAAAACAACATTCAAGAAGTTTATTAACCCTTCAGGTGCTTCACAGGAATTTTTGGAATGTGGAACAAAAAAAAGAACATTTAACTTTTTTCACAAAAATGTTAATTTAGACCCACATTTTTTTATTTTTGCAAGGGTATCAGGAAAAATGGACCCCAAAATTTGTTGTGAAATTCCTCCTGAGCACGCTGATACACCCATATGTTTGGGAAGACCATTGTTTGGGCGCATGACAGGGATCGGAAGGGAAGGAGCGCCATTTGACTTTTTGAATGTAAAACTTGCTTAAATAATTAGCGGACGTCATGTTGCATTTGGGGAGCCCATGATGTGCCTAAACAGTGGAAAACCACCACAAGTGACACCATTTTGGAAACTAAACACCTCAGGGAACTTATCTAGGTGTGTGGTGAGCACCTTGAAATCCCGGGTACTTCACAATAGTTTATAACATTGAGCCTTAAAAATAAAATTTCACATTTTTCCCACAATAATGTTTTTCAGCCTCCAATTTTGCATTTTCATAAGGGTAACAGGAGAAATTGCACCATGCAATTTGTTGTGCAATTTCTCCTGAGTAAGCCGATACCCCATTTGTGGGGGAAAACCAGTATTTGGCCGCACGGCAGGGTTCGGAAGAGAAAGAGCGCCATGAAGACGGGAATACTCTGGACCTGGTCTTCTACCGTCTCTGCTCGCTGCATGACTTTACTAATTCCCCTCTCCCGCTCTACCACAAACTTCTTTCCTTCTCTGTCAAGAACTGTCTCCTCACCCGGGACACCCCCACTTACCACACTTATAGGAATACACGTACTATTAATACCCAGCAGCTTATGGACAATCTACACACATCTTTAGCTCCCATCTCTTCCCTCTCCTGTCCAGACTTAGTATTGTCACACTACAATAATACACTGAAGAGTGCCCTAGATGAAGCAGCACCGTCTACACACAGAAAGACCCGACACAGACAACGGCAGCCTTGGCACACAATGCAAACACCTTTTCTTCAGCGCTGCTCAAGCTATGCTGAGCGTCAGTGGAGAAAATCACTTTAAGCACAAGACTTCATCCACTACAAATTCATGCTCAAAACCTATAACTCTGCCCTTCATCTGGCCAAACAATCCTACTTCACCACCCTCATCACTTCACTATCCAACAATCCAAAACGACTTTTTGAAACCTTAAAATCCCTCCTGAGCCCTAAAGCACAGGCCCCCATCACCAACCTCAGTGAGCATCTGGCAACTTATTTCCTAGAAAAAATCAACCACATCCATCAGGACATCTCAACCCAATTTCCTCAGTGACTGGATCCCCTTCCCTGCCGCACTTCAAGCTTATTTGCCTTCTTTGAGCCTGTCACAGAAGAAGAATTTACCCAACTCCACACTTCTTCTTGGCCTACAACCTGCAACAGTGACCCCATTCCCTCACATCTCCAGCAGTCTCTCTCACCGGTGGTCACCACTCACCTGACTAAAATATTCAATCTCTCTCTTTCTTCAGGTATCTTTCCCTCCTCATTTAAACATGCCATCATAACCCCTTTACTTAAAAAGCCATTCCTGGACCAGAACTGCACTGCTAACTACAGACCGGTCTCTAATCTTCCTTTCATCTCTAAACTCCTGGAACGCTTGGTCCACTCCTGTCTAATCTGCTATCATACAGAAAACTCTCTCCTCGACCCTCTACAATCTGGTTTCCGCTCTTTACACTCCACTGAAACTGCCCTCACTAAAGTCTCAGCTAAATCCAAAGGTCATTGCTCCCTGCTGATTCTCCTGGATCTCTCTGCCACATTTCACACTGTGGATCACCAGTTCCTCCTCACTATGCTCTGCTCTATAGGCCTCAAAGACACTGTTCTCTCCTGGTTCTCCTCCTACCTCTCTGACCGCTCTTTCACTGTATCTTTTGCCAGTTCCTACTCCTCTCCTCGCCCCTTACTATCGGGGTTCCGCAGGGCTCAGTCCTAGGCCTCCTCCTCTTCTCTCTATACATTGCCCCTATTTGACAAACAATCAGCAAATTTGGGTTCCAGCATCTTTTCTATGCGGACGACACCCAATCATACACTTCTTCCCCTGACATCACCCCTACCCTAATACAAAATACCAAGGATTGTCTGTCTGCTTTCTCTAACGTCATGTCCTCCCTCTATCTTAAACTGAATCTCTCCAAAACTGAACTTCTTGTGTTTCCTCCCTCTACTGACCCAAGTCTACCTAACATTGAAATTACCTTGGAGGGTTCAACTATAACTTCCAAGCAGCACGCCCGCTGCCTTGGGGTTATATTCGACACTAAACTTTCCTTTACTCCTCATATCCTATCACTCACCCGCTCTTGTCACCTGCATCTTAAAAACATCTCCAGAATCTGACCTTTTCTCACCTTTGAAACTGCTAAAACTCTTACTGACGCTCTTATTCACTCTCGTCTAGACTACTGCAACTCTCTTCTGATCGGCCTCCCTCTTACTAAACTTTCTCCTCTCCAATCCGTCCTGAATGTGGTAGCTAGAGTCGTATTTCTGTCCAGCCATTTTACAGATGCCTCCATCTTGTGGCAGTCATTACACTGGTTACCCATTTGCTACAGGGTCCAATATAAACTCATCGCTCTCACCCACAAAGCTCTCCACAGTTGTGCACCGCCTTATATCTCCTCTCTCATCTCTGTCTATTGCTCTACATGTGCCCTCCATTCTACAAATGACCTAAGACTAACATCCCCCATAATCTGAACTTCGCACCTCCGTCTCCAAGACTTCTCTCGTACTGCGCCAGTTCTCTGGAATGCTCTACCCCAGGCGATCTGACTGATGCCTAGCCACCACGTCTTCAAGGGCGCTTTAAAAACCTCTCTCTTTAAACAATCCTACCACCTCAACTCAGTAAACTAACTTTTCTCTGTTCCCTCCTTCTAAATATTATTCAGAATCTGTTCCCTACTATTCATCTGTCTCCACACCCTCCATGCACTCGATACTTGATTATTGCAGTTAAACATACAGGCTGATGAACGGATCATGCAGCCTTATATGAAAATCTCTATTTATTATAATTGCTAGACCTGAAATAACAAGCACTTTTCACCTGTTGTGTCCCCCCATTTCCTTTTAGATTGTAAGCTTGCGAGCAGGTACCTCACTCCTAATGTAACTGTTTAAACTGTCTTACCTTGTATTGAATTTATTGTCTGTATATGTCCCCGCTTAATTGTAAAATGCTGCGGAATATATTGGCGCTATATAAATAAAAAATTATTATTATTTGACTTTTTGAATGTAAAATTTGCTTGAATAATTAGCGGATGCCATGTTGCGTTTGGGGAGCCCCTGATGTGCCTAAACAGTGGAAACCCCCCACAAGTGACACCATTTTGGAAACTACACCCCTTAAGGATTTTATCAAGGGGTATAGTGAACATTTTGAACCCTGACGTACGACACAGAATTTGATAACAATAGGTCATCATATTGAATAAGTTGTCATCAGTCTTGAGAGCAAGTGCTTGCTACTTGAGTTTGCATCAGATACTTGGGTATGCACCAAGTATCACAGATGCTAAAGTGAAATGCTCGAGTCCCCCGCCCACATGTTTCACGGTTGTTAGACACCCAAAAAAAAACATGCGGGGCTCGCTCATGCATGACAGGCAATCCCCGCGAGTTCTTTTTGACTGTATAACAGTTGCAAAACATATGGGGCGGAGACTCGAGCACCCGCGATACTCGGTGCATACCCGAGCACCCGATGCAAACTCAAGTAGCGAGCACTTGCACTCAATACTTGTCGCCATATCGTCGTCATTTTTTTTCTTTACTTTTGAAAAAATCCCAACCCCAACACAACCCTAACCCCAACCCCAACCCTAATACAACCCTAACCCTAGCACAACCCTAACCCTAGCACAACTCTAACCCTAGCCCAACCCTAACCCTAGCCCAACCTTAACCTAAGCCCAACCCTAACCCTAGCACAACCCTAACTCTACCACAACCCTAACCCTAGCCCAACCCTAACCCTAGCACAACCCTAACTCTAGCACAACCCTAACCCTAGCACAACCCTAACCCTAACACAACCCTAACCCTGTTCCTTGTGCAATATAAGTGATTAGACGACTTAATTCTTTGGGTCGGTGCGATTACAGCGATACCAGATTGATATAGGGTTTTTATGACTGACAGCTGTCATACACTAAAAAAAAACATTTTTTTGCAAAGACTAGCTTTTGCATCGCCATATTTTGAGAGCTATAATTTTTCCATATTTAGGCCAACAGAGTCATGTGACAGTTTGTTTTCTGCGGGACAAGTTGATGCTTTTATTGGTTTTTATTGGTACCTGTGAGGACCTGGCCACTTACTAAATACTTTTCCAGCACTTACCACCCATTTTCATTGATCTTATTTTTGTATTTTGTTAGAAATTTGCTTGCTGTGTTTTGTTAGTGATTTGTTTGTTCATCAGTTCAATCTCAGGTATCCATTCCATTCAGTGACCTTATCTCAGGGGACTTGGACCATTGTTCTTTCAGCCAAGGGACCCCTTATGTAGATGGAAAGAGTGGACACAGTGGAGCTGTCACCACAGGAGGTCTTACATGCAGTCTCATGTTAAAGTAAATGCTTAAGGGGGAGGGTGTCATCACTTCTGACCTTTGGAGGGGGCTGACCCCAGGGAGGAAAACAGATACATGCTTTAGTGAGGAGTTGTGTGGAAGGATTGAAGGAAGAGGATGGAGACTGTGGACTTGGAAGGAGGGATTGATAAACATGTTACCATTATGGATTATGTCCTTTGGATTTAAACTTTATTGAAGGACTGCTGCTACTGGATATCTGTGCTTTCATCGTTTTATCTGTCATCTGGAGGATCATGGACTGTGGCTACAGACTATACTGGCTGGAGATATGAAATCTGTGGGCCAACCAAAAGTTGGGAGACAGAGGGTATCACCTGATACAAAGCCAGTGGAAGTACTGATCCCAGGTTTAGAACTTAAGGATTGAGAGAACTGTATTTTGGCCATTTACTTGGAATTGCTGCATTACCATGGAGGAGATTAATAAAATATTGCTGCATTGTTAACCTGCCTAGGTGATTACTGACAACCCACAACCTCAGATCTCTACAAGTGGTGGCAGCGGTGGGATCACCTATCACTGGAGAGCATATCAGGTAAAGTTTCCGAGCGGTGACTTGACAGAAGAGATGATGGAGGATGGACCGACTGAGTTGAGGAGGATGCTGGATGCGCTAGGAGAGCGGGCCACAGAGATGGAGCGGGCGGCAGTGTTAAACAAATTTCTGGGTGTGCATGTAGCACTACCCCCACCTGCCCCATCGCAGATGACAGTGGCTAACAGGAGAGAGTGGCCTGCATCTTTAAGGTACCAGGATATACCACAGTTTAATGAGGACACCTCAGATATTGATGAGCATCTCCGGTTATTTGAGAACCTCTGCCTGCTGCATGAGGTGTCAGTCAGTGACTGGCCCAGATTTTTGAGTGTTGACCTGACCGGAAAAGCAAGAGAAGCTTTTAATAACTTGTCTTCTGGGGATCAGAGATGTTACTCTACCATTTGCAGCGCATTACTAGAGAGGTATGCCATAACGCCGGAAACCTACCGGAAGAAGTTTCAGGAGACTGACAAGCCCGCTACACACATGCATCGGGAGTTTGCTAACACACTACGTATGGCATGCACTCGGTGGATAGAAGGACTGGGGGCTCGGGAAGCAGAACATGTATTGGACATAATCATGCTGGAACAATTTATGTCAAAGCTCCCAGGTAATTTAAAAGAATGGGTGGCAGAGAGAAAGCCACTTAACCTGGATGAGGCTGCCAGATTGGCTGATGATTGGTGTGAGGACCTGGCCGCTTTCTAAATACTTTTCCAGCACTGAGCACCCCTTTTCGTCAATCTTAATTTTGTGTTTTGTTAGAAATTTGCTTGCTGTGTTTTGTTAGTGATTTGTTTGCTCATAAGTTCAACCTCAGGTATCTATTCCATTCAGTGACCATATCTCCGAGACCTTGGGCCATTGTTCTCTCCGTCACCACAGGTAGTCTCACATGCAAACCCAGGGGATGGGTTCCACCTGAGAAAATATCTCCACTAAGGCACAATTAGCTGGGGGAGGGAGGGGTGAGCTCTTCTGATGATTTAGGGGGCTGAACCCTGTGCAGGAGAAAGAGAAGATTCATTGCTAGTTGGACGGAGAGCTGGGTGGAATCACGGGCTGAGGTCGTGATACCCATCATCCAAAGGATCATATGCTGTGACTGCCAATATACTGGCGGGAGATACAAAAAGCTGTGGGCCAACCTAAAGTTGGGGGATAGTGGGTATCACCTGGTACGGGGCAGTGGAACTACTGATCACAGGTTGGAACTCTAGGACTAAGAGAATTGCCTGTTGGACATTTACCTGGAATTGCTGTTCACCGTGGCCAGAAGGAATAAAACTAATTGCATCGATAACCTGCCTAGGTGATTATTAAAATCCAGAACCGCACATCTTTACAAGTGGTGGCAAGCGGTGGGATCACCTATCTCTGGACAGTATACCAGGGAAAGTTACTGAGCGGTGACTTGGCAGAAGAGATGGCAGACTCCATCTACAAGAGGCTAAAAAAGGAGGAGCTGAGAACTCTTTGCTCTGGGAGAGAGCTAGAGTGGTTGCCAGAGGATAACCGTGCGACCCTAATACAATGCTTGGACGATTGGGACCGTGAACAGCCACAGGAGGAGGTCAGTTCAGGCGTGGAGGAGGGCATCTCCCTGGAGGGACCACAGCCCAGGACTGTCATCCAGATGGCCGAGGATCAACCAACTGAGTTGAGGCGGCTGCTGGACGCGCTAGGAGAGCGGTCCACGGAGATGGAGCGGGCGGCAGTGTTAAGCAAATATCTGGGTGTGCATGTAGCGATACCCCCACCCGCCCCAGTGCAGAGGACAATGGATAACAGGAGAGAGGGGCCTACATCTTTAAGGTACCGAGATATACCACGGTTTAATGAGGACACCTCAGATATTGATGAACATCTCCGGTTATTTGAGAAACTCTGCCTGCTGCATGAGGTGTCAGTCCGTGACTGGCCCAGATTTTTTAGCGTTGACCTGACCGGAAAAGCAAGAGAAGCTTTTAATAACTTGTCTTCGGTGGATCAGAGATGTTACTCTACCATTTGCAGCGCATTACTAGAGAGGTATGCCGTCACGCCGGAAACCTACCGGAGGAAGTTTCGGGAGACTGACAAGCCCACTGCACACACACATCGGGAGTTTGCCAACACGCTACGTACGGCATGCACTCGGTGGATAGAAGGACTGGGGGCTCGGGAAGCAGAGCATGTAATGGACATAATCATGCTGGAACAATTTATGTCAAAGATCCCAGGTAATTTAAAAGAATGGGTGGCTGATAGAAAACCACTCAGCCTGGATGAGGCTGCCAGATTGGCTGATGATTGGTCTGCCAATCGACCCGGGCAACGTGGAAGTACAGCCCAATGAGTCGGGAACCAAGGCTTACACGGAGGCCAGTGAGACCCATGGACCACCGAGAGGAGGCACTGCGGGGATTTTGTACTTCAAAAAGAGGGGGAGGTTTCCCAAGCCCCCAAGTACGGCCCAAGTCAGGGCGACGAGGGTTAAGTTGCCATAACTGTGGGCGCATGGGACACTTTGCCAGAGAATGCCGGGAACGTTCTAGCTCACATCATCCACATCCCCAACAAGTGAACACTGTACAGCAATGGGGCTGGAATACTGAGGGAGAGAGGATTCCACTACCCTGACCAGAAGAGGAAGAGGCACATGTGGTACAAGGACAAGTGTCTCGGACTAGATGGGACACCTCAGCGTCCTTGAACCAGCATCTGCAGCCGGTTTGGGTATAGGGCGTGGAGGCTGTGGGGCTCCGTGACTCCGGAGCTTCAGTCACATTGATCAAAGACCACCTAATACCGGACCAATGTATTGTTCCCGCCAGCCGGATGTTAGTCCATGTAGCTGGGGAGAATCTCTGAACATTCGAAGGGCCCGACTACATTTAGACTGGGGTCACAGTCATGGAATAGTGGATGTAGGAGTAGTTTGGCACCCACCAATAGATGTGTTGCTGGGAAACAACCTAGGAGCAGGTTTGGTTTGCCACTGGGCCAATGTTGTAACCCGAAGTCAAGGACCAGTTCACACTGCATCAGCCGAGAAGAAACAGAGCGATCTCGACATGCTGACAACCCCCCCGCCAGTGGTGAGTAATGCACAAAATACAACGCCTGTTAGCATGACAGAATGTGACCTGGGGGAGGTAAATGACATCAGGGAGGAGTTACAGGGAGATCCAATCCCAAGCGGGATTGAGGAGTGCAGCGGCTGCCGAAGGGTCTGAAGAAGAGGGGGTCCGCATTATATGGGAAAGGGGGTTGATGTATCGGGTGACACAAGACACAGCGGGGCGAGATAACAAGCAGTTGGTGGTGCCGGAGAAACACAGAAGGGAGATTCTGTCCTTAGCCCACGAAGGTCCATTAGGGGGACACTTGGGAGTGAGGAAGACCCAACGCAGGGTAATGAGCAGGTTCTTCTGGCCCGGGGTGACCCTTGAAGTAAAAAAGTTTGTAAGCTCCTGTGAGACTTGTCAAAGAGTGGGAGGCCCCCCACGCAGAGCTCCTTTACAACCCATGCCGTTAATAGCAGAACCTTTTCAACGGGTAGGGGTGGATTTGATAGGTCCTCTGCCTTGACCCATTCGCTCAGGGAAGAGATATATATTAACGGTTGTAGATTATGCCACCCGATACCCTGAGGCGGTAGTTCTCCGAGGAATAGATGCAAAAAGGGTGGCCCAAGCATTAGTTGAAATATTTAGCAGGGTGGGTTTCCCAAAGAAGGTTGTTTCGGATCAGGGAACCCAATTCACGGGTGAGGTGTTGCGTACCCTGTGGAGTTGGTCTGAGGTCCGACCAGTGTTCATCTCTGCATACCACCCACAAACAAATAGACTCTGTGAGCGTTTCAATGGGACCCTGAAACGGTTGATCTGCGCATACTTAGAGGCAGAGGGGGGGGGACTGGGAAGAAGCTCTGCCCCAGCTCCTGTTTGCCTACAGAGAGGTGCCACAGGCTTCTACTGGTTTTTCACCATTCGAACTCTTATATGGCAGGCAGCCTCGGGGCCCGCTAGACTTGGTGCGAGAACACAGGGAAGACCGATCCGATTCTGGGGGGGTGCCAGTGCTACACTATGTGAGGCAGTTGCGAGAGAGGATACAACACCTTGGCGTCTTGCACGGGTACATCTAGGGGAGGTACAAGGGCAACAGAAAACCTACTATGATAGGGGCACCCAGCCCCGAGAATTCACAGTAGGCCAGCAAGTGCTGGTACTATCTGCCGTCCGCCATGACAAGTTACAGGCCAACTGGGAGGGTCCTTATACCACAGTCGACAAAAAGGGTGCAGTCATCTATCGGGTAGCATTCGACACACACCACACCCAAACCAAGGTTATTCATGTTAACCAATTAAAAGCGTACCAGGCCAGAGATACATGTGCGGTAGCTATATGCTGTTCCCCTCCAGATGCCTCAGAACCTGATCCCCTGCTGGACTTATTACAGCACACTAAAGAAAAGGGAGGGGTGGAGCAAGTCACCTTAGGGGATCATCTCTCCCCTGCCCAATCCAGCCAACTACGGGAGTTATTAGACCAGTATTGTGGGCTCTTCTCTAACCAGCCTGGCTGGACCACTCTGACTGAGCATCGAGTGGACACTGGGACAGCAAGGGCGATTCGACAGCCGCTGTACCGAGTGGCACCCGAGGTTCAGCAGATGATTCGGAGAGAAGTGGAAGAAATGTTAGAGTTGGGAGTGGTGGTTCCCTCGTGCAGTCCCTGGGCGCCCAGCTCAGTCCTTGTTCCGAAAAAGGACCAGAGCACAAGGTTCTGCGTAGACTACAGGAGGCTGAACGAGATAACCATCACTGATGCCTACCCATGATCTGTTAGACCAAATGGGGGGAGCAACATTTGTGTCCACCTTAGATCTCAGTAAAGGATACTGGCAGATCCCTTTGTCACCAGAAGCCCAGGAGCGTTCAGCTTCCCGCACTCCCTTTGGTCTGTTCCAATTTACGGTCATGCCATTTGGGATGAAGATCGCACCAGCTACCTTTCAACGAATGGTGGATGTCATACTTGCAGGCTGTCAGGAGTTCTCCCAGGCTTATCTGGATGATATTGCCATATTCAGTAAGACCTGGGAGAAGCACCTGCAGCATGTGAGGGAGATACTCCAGCGCATTCAGCAGGCTGGGTTAACCATCCAGGCAGACAAGTGCCAAATGGGGATGGCTGAGGTCCAGTACCTAGGACATCGAGTAGGAGGTGGTATGATCAAGCTGGACCCAGCCAAAGGGGAAGCAATAACTCAGTGGCCCCAACCATGCAACCAAAAGCAAGTGCAAGCCTTCTTGGGTACCTCCGGGTATTACTGAAAATTCATTGCGGGGTACAGTACTATAGCAAAGCCTCTGACTGACCTGACGACAAAGAAATTCCGAAGACAGATCGAATGGACTGAACCATGTGAACAGGCTTCTGTGCAGCTTAAACAAGCCCTGGCGGGGGCCCCCGTGCTGGCGTCAGCCGATTACACCAAGAGATTCCTGGTGCAGACTGATGCCTCAAACAGTGGGTTGGGCGCTGTCCTTAGTCAGGTGGATGGCACAGGGCAGGAACACCCAGTGGTATACCTTTCAAGGAAACTGTTAGACCGAGAGAAAGCATATGCCACCATAGAAAAGGAATGCTTGGCTATTGTCTGGGCACTGAAAAAACGATTACCCTATGTGTATGGGAGGGAATTCACCATAGTAACGGATCACAATCCACTGACCTGGCTGCACCGGGTGGCACGGGAGAATGGACGATTATTATGATGGAGCCTGGCATTGCAACCGTTTAACTTTACCGTTTCTCACAAAAAGGGGAGAGACCATGGCAACGCTGATGGCCTATCGAGACAAACTGAGGAAGCCCTGAACCCCGGTAATTGCTGCCAGAGGAAGGTGGATAGTCAATCCCAGGAAATGGAGACCAGCGCTGGCCGTGCTGGAAAAGTGGGGGAGGAGTGTGAGGACCTGGCCACTTTCTAAATACTTTTCCAGCACTGAGCACCCCTTTTCGTCAATCTTAATTTTGTGTTTTGTTAGAAATTTGCTTGCTGTGTTTTGTTAGTGATTTGTTTGTTCATCAGTTCAACCTCAGGTATCTATTCCATTCAGTGACCATATCTCCGAGACCTTGGGCCATTGTTCTCTCCGTCACCATTGTTCTCTCAGTCACCCATACATATTAAATGGGAAACCGTTAGGGAAATCTGACATGGAGAAGGACCTGGGCGTCTTGGTTAACAGCAAATTAAATTGGAGTGCCCAGTGTCAGGCAGCAGCTGCGAAGGCAAATAGAGTCATGGCATGCATCAGAAGAGGAATAGGGGCATATGATGAGAACATTGTTCTTCCTCTGTATAAAGCGCTGGTAAGGCCGCACTTAGAATATTGTGCACAGTTCTGGGCTCCGGTGCTCAGGAAAGACATATTGGAGCTAGAGAGGGTACAAAGGAGGGCGACTAAGGTAATAAAGGGAATGGAGGGACTAGAATACCCAGAGAGGTTGTCAAAATTAGGCCTATTTACGTTGGAAAAGAGAAGGCTTAGGGGAGACCTCATAAACATGTATAAATACATCAGGGGGCAGTACAGAGATTTCTCCCATGACCTGTTTATACCAAGGATGGTGACAAAGACGAGGGGGCACACTATGCGTCTGGAGGAAAGGAGGTTCCTGCACCAGCATAGAAGGGGATTCTTTACGGTCAGAGCCGTGAGACTCTGGAACTCTCTGGGAGAGGAAGTGGTGATGTCCAACTCACTTAATGAGTTCAAGAGAGGCCTGGATGCCTTTCTTGAGAACAATAAAATTACATCTTATGCTTAGTGATAGTTAATTAATCCAGGGATTTAATCTGACTGCCAGATTGGAGTCGGGAAGTGAATTTTTCCTCAATGAGGAAAATTGGCCTATACCGCATGGGGTTTTTTTGCCTTCCCCTGGATCAACGCTGCGGAATAGCTGCAGTGCACAAGAAATAGGCTGAACTGGATGGACGCTTGTCTTTTTTCGGCCTTATAAACTATGTAACTATGTAACTATGTAACCACAGGTAGTCTCACATGCAAACCCAGGGGATGGGTTCCACCTGAGAAAATATCTCCACTAAGGCACAATTAGCTGCGGGAGGGAGGGGTGAGCTCTTCTGCTGATTCAGGGGGTTGAACCCTGTGCAGGAGAAAGAGAAGATTCATTGCTAGTCGGACAGAGAGCTGGGTGGAATCAGGGGCTGCGGTCGTGATACCCATCATTCAAAGGAGCATATGCTGTGACTGCCAATATACTGGCGGGAGATACAAAAAGCTGTGGGCCAACCTAAAGGTGGGGGACAGTGGGTATTACCTGGTACGGGGCAGTGGAACTACTGATCACAGGTTGGAACTCTAGGACTAAGAGAATTGCCTGTTGGACATTTACCTGGAATTGCTTTTCACCGTGGCTGGAAGGAATAAAACTAATTGCATCGATAACCTGCCTAGGTGATTATTAAAATCCACAACCGCACATCTTTACAATTGGTCTGCCAATCGACCTGGGCAACGTGGAAGTACAGCCCCAGTGAGTCGGGAACCAGGGCTTACACGGATGCCAGTGAGACCCATGGACCACTGAGAGGAGGAGTGCAGGGATTTTGGACTTCACAAAGAGGGGGAGGTTTCCCAAGCCCCCAAGTACGGCCCACGTCAGGGCGATGAGGGCTTAACTGTCATAACTGTGGACGCATGGGACACTTTGCCACGGAATGTCAGAAACATTCTAGGGCACATTATCCGCGTCCCCAACCTGTGAACCCTGTGCTGCAATGGGGCTGGAATGCTGAGGGAGAGAGGATCCCACTACCTCGACTGGAAGAAGAAGAGGCATATGTGGTACAAGGAGAACTGTCCCGGACTAGATGGGACACCTCAGAGTCTATTAACCAGCATCTGCAGCCGGTCTGGGTAGAGGGTGTGGAGGCTGTGGGGCTCCGTGACTCTGGAGCCTCAGTCACATTGATAAAAGACCATTTAGTACCAGACCAATGTATTGTCCCCGGCAGCCATATGTTAGTCAATAAAGCCGGAGGAGAAACTATGAACATTCGGAGGGCCCGACTACATTTAGACTTGGGTCACAGTCATGGAATGGTGGATGTAGGAGTAGTGCGGCACCTACCAGTAGATGTGTTGCTGGGAAACAATCTTGGAGCAGGATTGGTGTGCCACTGGACCAATGTCGTAACCGGAAGCCAAGGACCGGTTTACACTGCATCAGCCAATAGGGAGAGGAGCAATATCAACATGTCAGCGGTGAGTGATACACAAAATGCAATGACTGTCACAATGAAGGAATGTAATCTGGGGAAGGTAAATTACATCAGGGAGGAGGCCCAGGGACTTCGGGAGACTGGATCTACCATCACCCTGGGCAGCCCAGATACTGTCCCCCCAGAGCTCCCTTTACCAGGCCACAAAGTGACCATCCCCCTAACTGGGTGTCAGCACTCTGGGGTTGGTCGCAATGGATCCAAGTTTGGTTCTCATGGGGCACGTGGGGAGTTTCCCAGGACAAACCGGGGATTAGGGGGAGGATATAGAGGACCCCGCAGAAGGGACAGACCCCTGAACCAGCTAACTAAATACAGAGTTCTCGTCTCAGGGCTTCCCCCATCGGGAAGTTGGCAGGATCTGAAAGATCATATTAGAAGAGCTGGAGATGTCTATTATACTGATGTATTCCAGAGTGGAATGGGGACTGTGGAGTATATTCACAAGGGTGACATGGAATATGCTTTGAGGAAACTAGATGATACAAAATTTCATTCTCATAAAGGCGAGACCTCTTACATTCGTGTCTGTGCTGAAAAAGTGGGGGAGGAGTGTGAAGACCTGGCCACTTACTAAATACTTTTCCAGCACTGAGCACCCATTTTCATTGATCTTATTTTTGTATTTTGTTAGAAATTTGCTTGCTGTGTTTTGTTAGTGATTTGTTTGCTCATCAGTTCAGTCTCAGGTATCCATTCCAATCAGTGACCTTATCTCAGGGGACTTGGACCATTGTTCTTTCAGCCAAGGGACCCCTTATGTAAATGGAAAGAGTGGACACAGTGGAGCTGTCACCACAGGAGGTCTTATATGCAGTCTCATGTTAAAGTAAATGCTTAAGGGGGAGGGTGTCATCACTTCTGACCTTTGGAGGGGGCTAACCCCAGAGGGAAAACAGACACATGCTTTAGTGAGGAGTTGAGTGGAAGGATTGAAGGAAGAGGATGGAGACCGTGGACTTGGAAGGATGGGTTGATAAACATGTTACCATTATGCATTATGTCGTTTGGATTTAAACTTTATTGAAGGACTGCTACTAGTGGATATCTGTGCTTTCATCATTTTATCTGTCGTCTGGAGGATCATGGACTGTGGCTACAGACTATACTGGCTGGAGATACGAAATCTGTGGGCCAACCAAAAGTTGGGAGACAGTGGGGATCACCTGATACAAAGCCAGTGGAAATACTGATCCCAGGTAAAGAACTTAAGGACTGAGAGAACTGTATTTTGGCCATTTACTTGGAATTGCTGCTTTACCATGGAGGTGATTAATAAAATATTGCTGCATTGTTAACCTGCCTAGGTGATTACTTACAACCCACAACCTCAGATCTCTACAGTACCATTTTCGGGCACGTGATATATTTGGATCGCTTTCCATATCGATTTTTGGGAGGCAAAATAAACAAAAAGCAACAATTCAGGAATCGTTTTTTTTATTCTTCTTTTTATGCCGTTCTCCGTATGGTAAAATTGATAAGGCAGCTTTATTCATTTGGTCAGTACATTTACAGCGGTACCACATTTATATTGTTTTTTTATGTTTTGGCGCTTTTACACAATTAAAAGTATTTTCTAGAAAAAAAAATTTTCGTATCGCTTTATTCTGTGAGCTATAACTTTTTTATTTTTCGGTTGATGGAACTGTATGGTGGCTTGTTTTTTGCGGAACAAGATGACGTTTTCAGCGGTACCATTTTTATTTACATTTGTCTTTTTGATTGCGTTTTATTCCATTTTTTGTTTGGCAATATGATGACAAAGCATAATTTTTTGCTTTCTTTTACCATGTTCACTAAAGGGGTTAAGTAGTGGGACAGTTTTATAGGTCAGGTCGTTCCGGACGCGGTAATACCAAATATGTGTACTTTTATTGTTTGATTTTTTTTCATAATAATATTTATTCATGGATACAGTATATATATTTTTTTTTTTGGTATTTTTTTTTTTTTTTATATTTTTACAATTTTTTTTTTCTTTTTCACTTTCTGACACTTTTCTTACTTTTACACATTGTCCCACTATGGGACTTTCACTTTTTGTAGTCTGATGACCTGTATAGCATAGGGATGCAGCAGCATCTCTATGCTATACAGCCTGTCAGCGCTGCACAGGGAGAAGTTACTTTGATCGCGCACTGCGCATGATCAAAGTAACTTACTCCTGTCTGGTGACCCGGATGTCATTATGACGACATCCGGGTCACCATGACAACCACCAGGACCCAACAGAGACAGCGCGGGACGCCGGAGAGGAGGTAAGTATCGGTGCTCGCTTACCTCCCCTTGCTCCTGGAATGCTGCAATCGACTTCGATAACAGCATTTTAGGGGTTAATGTGCTGGGAGCGGTGCGGGACCGCTCCTTGCACATAGCACCGGGTGACAATCAGCTGACACCCGGTGGCGATCGCCCCGCACAGCTTGTGTGCAGGCGCAATCCCATTATGCAGTAATAGTACGTCCCTGGCCTAATAGGCCCACGTCACAAGGACATACTATTACCACGAACATCAGAAAGGGATTAAAGAGGACCTTTAACCATTTTTCACATGTTAAACTGGCCACACCATGGAATTGTGGTTGAAGAGCTGTGGATGTAGGTTTGCACAAATAATTCTGTCTCATTTTCTCAAGTCTGTATAATCCCACACAGAATCAACAATTTTGAGATCAAGGCTTGTGGGGGCCATATTTTCATTTCTAGCACTGTGCATTTTTAAATTACTTGGTCCTGTTTCCATGTTTAGGGCGTGGTTTTTAGCTGCAATTCTTCAGTGGATGGGTCTGCTAGCTGCAAGTCTTCAAACAGTACATGTATGCAGCTGGGTCTCACTTGTTGCTTCCAATTCAGAGCTGATGGCACTTCAGGACATTTTCCAGTTTTGAAGCATGATGTGTTTTTCATCTTCTGCACTCAGCTATTGTCCTCAATGTTGCCCATTTCTTGGGATCTTCAATGCTGCGAAATACAGCCAGATAGTTATACAGGATGCAACACCATCAGGGAGGCATTTGACTGGCTTAGAATTTATGCTGTATTAGCTGGACAAGAACCCTGAACATAGTGTCAATGTTACTAAGAATTATTTTCAAGAACAAGGAGTCCTGAATGATATGGCCTCCACAGAGTCCTGATCTCAACATGGAGTTTATGTGGGATTACATGAAGAAACATAAGGATTTGTGCATTCCTACATCTGTAGAAAATCTGTGGATTTCACCAAAATGTTTGGAACAACCTCCCTGCCAAGTTCCTTCAAAATCTGTGTGTAAGTGTACTTAGAAGCATTGATGCTTTGATGCGGTTTTGAAAGTTAAGGGTAGTCACACCAAATATAGAGGGAGGGGTATACTGTTTTCCTTCACTGTATATCTCCCATGTAAGAAGGGCCCACAAGTTCTCAATAGGGTTTACGTTAGGTGAGGAAGGGGACCATTTCATTATTCTTTCACCTTTAATACTTTTAGTGGCTAGCCAAGGAGTAGAGTACTCCTCATGCATGCGATAGAGCATTGTCCTGTATAAAAATCAAGGTTTTCTTGAAAGATGTAGACTTTTTTTGTACCACTGCTTGAAGAAAGTGTCTTCAACCTGAAAAGGTCCAATAGCTCATCTTTAATAACATGAGCCCATTGCAGTACCTCACCTCTTCCTTACTGGCGTGTTAGTCAAAGTGGACATCTGTACCTATTACTGATCCAGCCACAGGCCCATCCATTTGGGCCATAAAGAGTCACTCTCATCTCATCGGTCCATAAAACCTTTGAAAAATCTGTCTTCCGATATTTCTTGGTCTAGTCTTGAAGTTTCAACTTATGTGTCTTGTTCAGTGGTGGTTGGGTTTTAGCCTTCCATACCTCTACCATGTCTCTGAGCACTGAAAACCTTGTACTTCTGGGCTCTCCAGGGAGGGTGCAGCTCTGGAATATGACGGCACTGGACGATAGTGGCTTCCTGGTTGCTTCATGTTGGATTTTTCCCAACTCTTTGTCAGTTAATGTGTGTCTTGTCTGTAAACCTGTTTACTATTTGCAATAAAACTTTTGATGGTTCTGTGATCATGCCTCAATATCTAAGCAATTTGAAGAGTGCTGCATCACTCTGTAAGACTTTTAACAATGTTTGACTTTTCAGAGTCAGTTAAATCTAATTGTTGGCCTATTTCTTGAGCATTACAAGGGCCCTTTGCAGTTCAATAGCTCATCATAATACACAATTCCACTTGCTTTGGTGGTAGTAGTTAGCCCCCTTACCTATTGTGCTCCTATGCCGCTACACAGGTTGCACCAATGGTTTGCCTGCTTCTGTCTGAATGGTAAATGGAGGCTGTTTAATTCAGTATCGAACTGATAAATGGTAAAGAGAGCCTTGTGCTTATATCTGGAAGGATTCAGGATAACAAAGTAAATTGCCTGTTTTGCAGAGTTACTTGTCCATAGAATACAATGAGAGAATCAATTCATCTGTTATTCTCATTAATTCAACAAAAGTGAAGTATAAGCATAGTGCATTTATTCACTAATGCACCCAATGGACAGTGAATCAGTAAAACACAAATCAGGTGATAATTTTTCTAATCGCCTGAACTTGTTATTTATAAGATGTCTTTGTGCATTATGCAGCCCAGTAAAGAAGGAGAATGCAGCCATATTGCAAGGGCTAATATTCATAAAAAGGTAAATACCTGCTTCTACATGGTTAACCTACAAGAGAAGGAAACAACTACATGTAAAGGAATAATTGAGACTCTTACTACATACACACAGAGCTAGCAGCAGCCATAATAAAGGAAGACTGTGATCGTTTTACCAATCTTTTAGCCCTCGCCTCCCCCTGAAGATCCATAATACACTGGAATTCATCGTACGTTGTTTCTTTTGCATAAGCTAATACAGCATTTACTTGTTGCCCTCCCATAGTCTTATCCCATACAGTGATATCTCCCAGCACCGAGGCAGGAAACCTAACAGAGCTGTCAAAATAGTGAGACAGTGGAGATTCGCCTTACTTCAACGACTTCAATTTCCTTTTCTTAAAGTGCTACAGATTTCATCACTAAATTACACAGACATTTTTATCTTTTTCGTATTATCTATATTTGAGAAATGTTTTACATTTTAATTTTACTTTATGATGTTATCCCGGTGGTATTAGGTCTTCTTTAAGTAAAAAAAAAGTGCAACCCCTGGCAAAACTTATTACCAATACTAAGAGGATGTGAACCCTGCTTTTTTAATTTGTCGCAAATATGCAAATCACAAATATGACATATAACTATTCTTTAAAGATTGACATCCTGGCTTTGTGAAACATCGTTCTCCAGCTCACCCAAGAGGAACCAGTTACCACTTTGGGTAACTAAGATATAGGGCTATCACTTGCTCAAACCAACTCTGCCACGTTCTAGTAACTTATGTGACAAGCTGGACAACACACCAAATGGCACCGAACCTCCTAAATTTATAGGCTCCCTCTAGTCTCTTCTGATAGAATGATGATGCCAAACTGGCACAAGGCTATTCCATTGCTTAACTAGGCAATTAACACCATATGAGACCTGGCCTTTACCAATTTAAAGGTACTCTGTAAGCACAGGATGACTGTTCCAACCAAGCAGAGACACTCGGTACATCCTTGGCATGGCCAAACATTTAAATTCACCTTCCCACATGCTTGTTTTCCATTCATCTCCCCCTTCTATGGTTCTATAAAAAACAGAGATGTCAATCAAAGAGGAGGAGGTGGAGATAGCGGGAAAATAATTAGGTAGGAAGGTACACTTAAATGTTTAGCCCCACCAAGGGTGCACAGAGCGCCCATTTTTCTGTGCTGACAGACCACCTGTAATGCTTGGAGGAGAATGTGTACACTACCATGATATTGTTTCTCCGGAACACTGAAGCTGTATGTTTTCACTATGGCTGCTTGTAGATGAGACAACAAAGCAATACTATTAAATATATGTTATGTTTAGAGGCCTTTATACTTCCATTCTCCACTACTTATGGTATATACCTGCCAAATTTGTCAAGCAGAAGACACTTCAGCAAAATACCAGCAGTGTTTTCCTGAAGCCTTTATTTTGGCATTTTTTATTGGCTTCACCGCTGGCTTTATTTTGTATTATAGACTAGTAACCGGCTTCCAAGTGGAAGCATGGGTCAAGTCTCTCCTTTTATCTGCTTCACATCGTTGAAAACCTAAAGCAATTAAAATATGAACAAAAGCCCGAAGATACGCACAGTAAGTCATTTTTACATTTCTGTGCATAGGTTCATTATTTGTAATGTTTAGAGCTTTTTCATGCAAGCTAGAGAACATACCCGCCTGATAAAGTCATGTGCACATACTCTTATTTCAGTCCCCATTTATGGGAAGACTGGGATGACCCCTATTCTTTGGTCTCATGACATTTCTTTGGATTACTATAATTTTGTATGTAACGAACAGTAGTACTGCTGATTGGCTGGAGTTATCACATTGACAGAAGGATTTCTCTGTTAATAATGTCTATTCGGGTTAAACCTGATAGGTTATGTGCACACTGTGCGTTTTCGCAGCATTTTTTCTGCGCGGAAATGGGCAAAAAACACTAGGTAAGCAGTGTACCAGCTAATGCAATGACAATCCTGAAGGGCTGTGCACATGATCAGGAATTTTCCTATCAGGATTGTCATTGCATTTAAATCTGCAGCATGTCAATTCTTTGCGTTTTTCACCCATTGACTTCAATTGAGTCAGTCAAATCCACAGCAAAAACGCAGGTCTAAAACTATTTGCGTATTTGCTGCGTATTTGACTGACTCAATTCAAGCCAATGAGTCAAAAACGCGGGCAAAAACGCAAAAAGAATTGCCTGCCGGAGACTACTCCTCCCATCAGCCTATGGCTGCTCCCGCTAATAACAGTGGGAGCAGGCACCCCTGAGGTGAGAAGTAGTCTCCTCAGACGGCGCACGTGTAAAAAAATAAAGAAAGTTAAAATAAATGGCTATTAAAATAAAAACTTTATACTCACCTACCACCGTCATCACGATCATCCCACGGTGATCCGATCACCCGGCAGCACTCTATACACTGACGGGAGCACGATCGCTCCCGGCAGTGCATAGCGCTGAGCTGCAGGGAGTGAGGTCACCTTGGTTCAATCAGCTGATAGCTCCGGTGACCTCTATTGAGGCACCAGTTCTGCGTAAGAATTTTCTCACTCAACACTGGTGCAGTAAGTGAGGTCACCGGAGCTTATCAGCTGATCATCAGGTGATTGAGCTCCAGTGACCTCACTTCCGGCAGTTCAACGCTATACACTGACAGGAGGGATTATACCTGTCAGTGTATAGAGTGCTGTCTTTTAGAACAGTCACACCACTGAGTGCTGATATGGCTGAACTATAAGTGACCCAGATCGTTGTGGGACACTGGATTATGTCATCACGGTGGACAGGTGAGGAATATAGTTGTTTTTTTACAGGTGACAATGGCTTCAGTGGATTGGCGTTAGTTGAGTATAGGGCGTTTTTCATTTTTAAATAAATTCTTAAAACTGTGTGGAATTTTATTTAAACTAAAAGACTTTACTCTGGTCGTGTCTTTATTTCAAAATCAGCTGTGGGCTACTATTAACAGCCAGGGAACATTTTTGCTAATGGCCCCTTCCCCGGCTAGTAATATCAGCCCCCAGCGGTCGGCTTTTCCTTTACTGGTTATGAAAATGAAGTGGGAGCCCACGCCATTTTTTTAATTTAAGGGTATGTGCCTATGATCCGGATGTAGCAGCGCTTTGGACGCAGCATATTTTTGTTGTATTGAAAGCAGGTAAATCCGCATGTGTTCACTGAACCAGGCAGATTTACCGCATTCAATACATTACACAGAAGATCTAGTACAAATAATATATTTAGAAATATACTTTATTACTCAAAAAAATTACATGCATTATATAAGGATATTATACTACTAACTACCTCATTATAATTTATTTGTCCTTATGTATATATGTATTAAATATTATAGTTTTTTTATGCCATCGTGTTTTTGATTTAACACTATTTTTGTGTGTGCTGCACCTTGGTGCCTATTCGGCAACAGCCACTGATTATCTTTTGCCATATTTCTTCTCATCTGTGCTTTTAATTTTTTTGAGTAATATAGTATATTTCTACTGTAAATATATAATTTGTACTAGTTCTTGTTATGTCGTCCCCCCTTCTATGTGCTATATTTAAAATGACGTTGAACTTATATCATAGTTCTATATAATTGCCATACCCTGATCATATGGTGACTTTTGGGTTTTTATTAATACATTTGGGTAATATCTCAGAGATCTATATTTGCTGTTGCATTCAATACATTCTAGTGATCACATTTGTTCCGGAGACTAGCGACTCCGCAAGAGAAATTGACATGCCGCGGTCCTGAAAGACATGCCGCATGTCAGTGTCTGCAGGTGATCCGCAGCCTCAGATGCATGCATAGTGGACATGGGATGTCTAGAAATTCCATCCACTATGCTGTAACATCTGGCCGCTGTGGGTTTGACGCTGCATAAATACGCAGCGTCAAACCCACAGCATTTCCTGATCATGGGCACGAACCCAAACTTACCCACAGCGTGTCAATTTCTGTAGAGGAGACAATAACTCCGCTGCAGATTTTGACCAATTGAAATGTCATTACATGCGATGGATCCCCATGTACTGACAACAAAAGTGTGGCATTAGGAGTAATGGGATTAGGTGTCGCTGACACCTAACACTAGCTTTAGTAATGAAGAGGTGTCACCCAGACACCCTCATCACTAAGTAGAGTTAAATAAACACACACACTGAGAATAAAACACTTTATTTGAAATAAAACACACATTCTTTAATTATTTAATTATTTAAATTAACCAATATACTCACCCCAGGTCCAACGTTAATCCAAGGGTTAACACGATGTTTCTTTTTTCAAATATCTTTATTAAGCTCCAAAAAACATTCATTGCAGTACAAAAATGCATCAAAAAACGAGTAAAAAACAAACCAAAATTGCGGCAAAACGTGTATTTTTGCTGCCAAGAGATCCAGAAACCTTGCAGAAATTTCTGCAATCAAATACTGAACATGCACACATAGCCTTAGTATGAGTTTGAGTCATATATTTGTCAGGCGCCTTTCAAGTATTACTGTAGAGGAAGTGTGTATGGATCCTTTTCAAGGTGCATTGCTTTGCAAGAAATTTTAAGTGGTTTTATTCATGAGTTGGCTATGGGAATTGTATTCAATATTCCACATCACTTGTTTTGGATTTTTAAGGGAATAACGCAAAATAGGAACATATGGCAATCTCACCTGATTAACAGTACGGTGTGTAAACATTCTCTAGCTTTTTCAAATCAGGGATGGAGGAAGGAGGTCAGTGACATGCTCCCTATATGGACATTAACACCTATAGTGACATAATGATCTGAACAAATGGTTGGTAGCAGATACTCTACCTGCTGAAGATCATGTACATAGTAAATTGTATACAAGTTTTATAGGGATACCAGAATCATGAATATGGGGTTATAGATATAACCTCTGATCAATCCTATGTAAGTTCATGTACATGTAAAAGGATATCCAAGTTATGTGGAGATGCATCAGGATGGAATATGACCTAGCCACATCATCTAAAATGTATGCCGTTTGTGGAAAGATCCCGATGTTGGAGCTGCACAGGTTATTTGTAACAGACTGTAACTGTAGTGTGAGATGGTGGATCCTAAACAATCACTTGCCTCCATCAGTATTTGAATTAATGCCATACTAAGAACTACACTGCTCAAAAAAATAAAGGGAACACTTAAACAACACAATGTAACTCCAAGTCAATAACACTTCTGTGCAATCTACCTGTCCAGTTATGAAGCAACAGATTGTGAATCAGTTTCTCCTGCTGTTGTGCAAATGGGACACACAACAGGTAGAAATGATAGGCAATTAGCAAGATGCCCCTTATAAAGGAGTGGTTCTGCCGGTGGTGACCACAGACCAATTCTCTGTTCTCATCCTTTTTGGCAGTTGTTTTGGTCACTTTTTCATTTTGCCATTGCTCTCACCCCTAGAGGTACAGAAGCATGAGGCAGTGTCTACAGTACAACCCACAGAAGTTGCTCAGGTAGTGCAGTTCATCCAGGATGGCAAATCAGTGCGAGCTGTGGCAAGAAGGGTAGCTATGTCTGTCAGCACAGTGTCTAGAGCATGGAGCAGATACCAGGAGATGTGGAGGTAGCCACAGGAGGGCAACAACCCAGCAGTAGAACCATTACCTCCTCCTTTTTGCAAGGAGGAACAGCGGGAGCACTGCCAGAGTCCTGCAAAATGACCTCCAGCAGGCCACAAATGTGCATATGTCTGCACAAACGGTTAGAAACCGACTCCATGAGGGTGGTATGAGGGCCCGACGTCCACAGATGGGGGTTGTGCTCACAGCCCAACACCGTGCAGGACGCTTGGCATTTGCCACAGAACACCAGGATTGGCAAAGTCGCCACTGGAGACCTGTGCTCTTCACAGGTGAAAGCAGGTTCACACTGAGCACATGTGACAGACGTGACAGAGTCTGGAGACGCTGTGGAGAGCGATATGTTGCCTGCAACATCCTTCAGCATGACCGGTTTGGCAGTGGGTCAGTAATGGTGTGGGGTGGCATTTCTTTGGAGGGCCGCACATGTGCTTGCCAGAGATAGCCTGACTGCCATTAGGTACCGATATTAGATCCTCAGACCCCTTGTGAGACCATATGCTGGTGCGGTTGGCCCTGGGTGCCTCCTAATGCAGGACAATGCCAGACCTCATGTGGCTGGAGTGTGTCAGCAGTTCCTGCAAGATGAAGGCATTGAAGCACTGGACTGGCCCACCCGTTCCCCAGACCTGAATCCGATTGAGCACATCTGGGACGTCATGTCTCACTCCATCCACCAACGTCACGTTGCACCACCGACTGTCCAGAAGTTGGCGGATGCTTTAGTCCAGGTCTGGGAGGAAATCCCACAGGAGACCATCCTCAACCTCATCAGGAACATGCCCAGGCATTGTAGGGAGGTCATACAGGCACAGGGAAGCCACACACAATACTGAGCCTCATTTTGACTTGTTTTAAGGACATTACATCAAAGTTGGATCAGCCTGTAGTGTGTTTTTCCACTTTAATTTTGAGGGTGACTCCAAATCCAGGCCTCCATTGGTTAATAAATTTGATGATTTTTGTGTGATTTTGTTGTCAGCACATTCAACTTTGTACAGAACAAAGTATTCAATGAGAATATTTCATTCATTCAGATCTAGGATGTGTTATTTGAGTGTTCCCTTTTTTTGAGCAGTGTATGTTCAATGATATGTGGATGTGACAATACAGCTTATAATCTTAATCAGCCAGATGTTTAGATTTGTTAATCCAAGAGAAATACACTATTGTGTTTGTGTTGACTTGTAAATAAATGTATGTGTATTTCTGTGGCTGGTCAAGAAGGACATACAATTATTTGTATAACCCTGATTGTTGTCTTCAATTGGTCTGTGGAACAATGAATGTTTGCTAAATACGTTGATTAACCATTGTGTGGACCCTGTGGCTTGTTGAATCCCAAAACAGGAGGACAAACTACGCAAATTCATTAAATCCTCAAACAATGAGACCTGAGCGCTGCACCTTTCCCCTGACCTGTGACTGATGACCTTTATATGTAAATATAAAAAGGGTTTTTCTATCCTGCTAAAAATATATTTTGAAACATAGAATTGAGAAAGACTTTACAAGGAGAATGAAAGACATCCTTCAGGACAGTAGATGGATAGAATGGTGGCCCACCCAAAGAGACACAGATTTGGATTCTACATGATTCTAGCATAAGGGTATATGGCCCTGACTGGAAAGATATAGATCTGCTCCATTGACCTTCAGAGAAACCATGTATAAATTTGGGGAGGCCAGGTTGGGATGATGAAGTCACCTGGCCCCATGGATATGTTGTTTGGGGTTGCCAGGTGGGACCCTCCGGTCGCCTGGAACCCATGGAGATATTGGGAGAAGCCAGATTGGGACCAGCCGGTCATCTGGCTCCATGGAAACTCTGGGAGAGGCCAGGGTGGGAACCTCGGGTCTCCTGGCCTTGTACTTTGATGGACTGCTAGCTTCCTAAGCTTGTCGCTATCTTCTCTGTGGGGGCCCGCCAAAAGCGGGGGGCCACTGTTTGAAGTAGTTGGCCCTGTGAGTCCCAGTTGTTCTATCCCAGGCAGGCCAGCGGAAGGGTGAGACTGTGCAATGTTGTACCAACTTGGGTATTTGCTGGGACTGTTCTGTTTATTGTCCGCTTTGTGCTTCAATAAAGTTTTGCCCCGTTTTACCCTCACCCTGTGTTGTCTGAGTAGTGTTACGCCCATGGAAGACCCCGTGTCTTCACAGTGGACTTCTTACCTACTTAAACATTGTGGCTGGGCCTGCTATCAGGATCTTGGTTTTTATGTTGGTTTTAATTTCTGAGTGTCATTTGTTTTTTTTAGACACATACGAAAAAAAAAAAAAAATGAATGGAGGTTGCCCAAGGTTCTCCATAACCCAGCAGAAAACAGACAGCATACAATGCTCCCTTAATATCACAAGTTTAACCCCTTAATAGCCTATGATGTATTAGTACGCTATAGGCTATCACCACCAGTTCAGAGCGGGCTCCGGTGCTGAGCCTGCACTGAACTGGGCACATGTCAGCTGATTCTTACAGCTCACATGTACCAGCAACAGCCAAGGGTGGAATTGCGATCCACCCGCGGCTGTTAAACAGTTAAACGCCTCTGTCAATCTCTGACAGCGGCATTTAACAGTGCCGTGCTGGAAGCCTAGCCTTAGCCCCGCCCATCAGTGACCCCGTCACGTGATCGCGGGTCACTGATGGGTGGGCATGGCAACCCGGGGTCCGCAGCAGACCCCTGTGGTTGTCATGTCTCGCTAGCTATGAGCGCCACTTAGTGGTCGGCGCTCATAGGATAGGAGCATTTCTCCTGCATACAGGCGATCTGCTTCTAGTCTCCTATGGAGATTATTGAAGCATGCAGAAAGTGTAAAAAAATGGTTTTAAAAATTAAAAAAAAAATATATATATATAGTTTAAATCACTCCCCTTTCAACCCATTCAAAATAAAATAAAAAAAAATTCCCACATACACATATTTGGTATCGCCCGATCTATCAATATAAAAAAAGAATTAATCCGATCGGTAAACAGCGTAACGAGAAAAAATTTCTAAATGTCAGAATTACGTTTTTTTTTGGTTGTTGCAAGATTGCAATAAAATGCAATAACGGGCGATCAAAACGTCAGATTTATCCCACAATGGTATCAATAAAAACATCAGCTCGGCGCGCAAAAAAGTCCTCACCCGGCCCCAGATAACGAAAAATGGAGAAGCTACGGGTCTCGGAAAATGCTGCAAACTTTGGATTTTTTTTCACCACTTAAATAAAAAATAATCTATAAACGTTTGGTGTCTACGAACTCGTAATGACCTGGAGAATAATAATGGCAGGTCAGTTTTAGTATTCAGTGAAAGTGGTAAAAAAAAAACTCAAAAAACAACTGTAGAATTGAATTTTTTTTGCAATTTCACCGCACTTGGATTTTTTTCCCCGCTTTCCAGTACACAATATGGTAAAACCAGTGATGGCGTTTAAAAGTACAACTTGTCCCGCAAAAAATAAGCCCTCACATGGCCATATTAACGCAAAAATAAAAAGGCTATGACTCTGGGAAGAAGGGGAGCAAAAAACAAAAACGGAAAAACCCAAGGTCCTTAAGGGGTTAAACAAGATAGTGGAAACTCAGTATTAAAATAACACCTCCACACAAACAATGGACCACGAAAAAATGAGATAACATTTTTATTAAAATATACAAATGATTCAAAGTCCATTTCAGAGAAATTCAAGTGACAGGAAGAATACAAAGAGATAAAAGAGTGCAGTTACCAGCAAACACTAGATCTAACAATTTATTATAAAGTGGCAGCACACACACATATACTGTAATATATATATATATATATACACACACACACATATATATATGTGTGTGTATATATGTATACACATACATTAGAAGAAAATTACCCAGCTTTGCACAGGTTTATTTAGTTTGAGACCACGTTCACACATTGAGTATTTGGTCAGTATTTTACATCAGTATCTGTAAGCCAAAACCAGGAGTGGGTGATAAATACATCGTAAGTGGTGACTTGGTTCTATTATACCTTTCCTCTGATTGTTCCACTCCTGGTTTTGGTTTACAAATACTGAGGTAATAAACTCAAATACTCAATGTGTGCACATGGCCTTACTGTTCTTTGTGTGTGATGAAAAACACTGCCTGCTACTGATATTTGGGTTAGTGTTCCTATTTTTTTTGAAAATATCTAAAGAATGGTAGGTTGCAAAGAGGTTACAGAGTAACCACCATTATAATTTTTATTTCCTAAATCAATAGTACCCGTGAAAAGAAGAAACTTTGTCATATATCTTATCAAGAGATACAGTTGTGCTCAAAAGTTTACACACCCCGGCAGAATTTTTCCATTCTTGGCCTTGTTTCAGAGAATATGAATAATAAAAGAAAACTTTTTCTCCACTTATGGTTATTGGTTGGGAGAAGCCATTTACTGTCAAACTACTGTGTTTTCTCTTTTTAAATCTTCATGACAACCAAAAAAAAAAAAAAAACCTCCCGTTTTTAATTATTTACACGTGTAGTCTAATTCAATATGGGGTCTAGGACATTTTGCACAGCTACTCTACTGTAAGCTTTTTGATTAGAGATGACTTTTGTTTGTGTGTTTATATTAACTTTATATACACACACACAAGAAAGTCATCTCTAATCAAAAAGCTTACAGTAGAGTAGCTGTGCAAAATGTCCTAGACCCCATATTGAATTAGACTACATGTGTAAATAATGCTAAATATATATGTTTGGTGTCTGATTGTAGACACCTGTGATGCTAATTAGTGGACACAACTTGATTTTACATGTCCCTTTTGTCACATTATTTTCAGGGGTACCATCATTTCTGTCCAGGCCTATTTCATGAGTTTAATTTTTTTAAAAATTCTGTGTTTTTTCCTCCCATTTTTTCCCAGAAACATAACGCTTATTTTTCTGTTTACATAGACATAGGAGGGCTTGTTTTTTTGCGGGACGAGCTATTATTATTATTTATTTATATAGCGCCATTTATTCCATGGTGCTGTACATAAGAAGGGGTTACATACCAAGTAAAAATGTCACTTACAGTAAACAAACTAACAAAGGTAGACGGGTACGGAGGGAAGAGGACCCTGCCCTTGCGGGCTTACATTCTACAGGAGTGGGGAGGAGACAGCAGGTTGGGGGGTTGCAGCAGCTTCGGTGTTGTTGAGGAGGCAGCAGGGTCATTGCAGATTGCAGGCTGTAGGCTTTCTTGAAGAGATGGGTTTTCAGGTTCCATCTGAAGGATCCGGATGTGGTGGATAATCGGACGTGTTGAGGCACAGAATTCCAGAGGATGGGGGATATTCGGGAGAAATCTTGGAGGCGATTGGGTGAGGAACGGATAAGTGTGGAGGAGAGAAGGAGGTCTTGGGAGGACCGGAGGTTATGTGAGGGAATATATCGGGAGATTAGTTCAGAGATGTACGGAGGAGAGAGGTTATGGATGGCTTTGTAGGTCAGTGTTAGTTTGAACTGGATACGCTGGGGGAATGGGAGCCAGTGAAGCGATTTGCAAAGGGGCTTAGCAGAGGAGTAGCGAGACGAGAGATGAACAAGTCGTGCAGCAGAGTTGAGGATAGACTGGAGGGGTGCGAGAATGTTAGCAGGTAGGCCACAGAGGAGGATGTTGCAATAGTCGAGGCGGGAGATGATGAGGGCATGCACAAGCAGTTTAGTAGATGGAGGGTTGAGGAAAGGACGGATTCTGGAAATATTTTTGAGCTGGAGGCGACAGGAGGTGGCGAGAGCTTGGATGTGGGGTTTGAAAGACAGGGCAGAGTCAAGGGTTACTCTGAGGCAGCGGATTGTCGGTACAGCGGAAAGAGTGATGTAATTTATTGTGATAGAATGATAAGGTGGGAAGGATATGCGAGATGGTGGAAAGATAATGAGTTCAGTTTTGTCCACATTGAGCTTGAGGTAGCGGGAGGAGAAGAAGGAGGATATGGCTGATAGACATGCTGGGATTCTGGACAGCAGAGAGGTGACGTCTGGGCCAGAGAGGTAGATCTGGGTGTCATCAGTGTACAGATGGCACTGGAAGCCATAGGATTTTATGAGCTGTCCCAGGCTAAGGATATAGATTGAGAAGAGTAGGGGTCCTAGGACAGAGCCTTGAGGGACTCCAACAGAGAGGTGGCGGGGTGTGGAGGTAGCGTGGGAGTGGGAGACGCTAAATGTGCGGTTAGAAAGGTATGAGGAGATCCAGGATAGGGCAAGGTCTTTGACGCCAAAGGAAGAGAGGATCTGTAGTAGGAGGCAGTGGTCAACTGTGTCGAAAGCAGAGGTCAGGTCAAGAAGAAGGAGTGCAGAGAACTGTCTGTTAGCTTTGGCTGTAAGTAAGTCATTGGTGATTTTGGTAAGGGCAGTTTCGGTGGAATGGTGGGGGCGGAAGCCAGATTGTCAGTTGTCGAAGAGAGAGTTAGATGAAAAGTGGGAGGAAAGTTCAGCGTGAATGTGTTGCTCAAAGAGTTTGGAGGCAAAGGGAGCAGCTATATGGGGCGATAGCTGGACAGGGTGGATGGGTTGAGGGATGGCTTTTTGAGGATGGGCGTGATTGTGGCATGTTTGAAGGCAGCAGGGAAGGTACCAGAGGATAGTGATAGGTTGAAGAGATGGGTTAGGGATGGGATGAGCGTGGGGGTGAGGTTGGGGAGGAGGTGGGATGGGATGGGGTCGAGTGCACATGTGGTGAGGTGCGATTTGGAGAGGAGACGAGTAAGGTCTCTTTCCGTGATGTTGGGAAGGGAGGTTATGGGGTTAAGGAAATGGTGTGGAAAACAAAGGGGTTGTGGTGGTTGAACAGTAAAGACTTGCCGTGTTTGGTCAATCTTGTTTTTGAAGTGTGTGGCAAACTCCTCGGCAGAGATGAGGGAGGTCGGAGGGGGCAGTGGAGGGCGGAGGAGAGAGTTAAAAGTGATGAATAGCAGTTTGGGGTTGTAGGATAGGGAGGATATGGGGGTTGTGAAGTAGGCCTGTTTAGCAGAGGTGAGTGCTGATTTGAATGCGAGCGTTGCTTGTTTGAATGCAGTGAAGTCTTCTTGAGTATGAGTTTTCTTCCAACGCCGCTCCGCAACCCTGGACGCTTGTCGAAGCTGTTTAGTGAGGTTGTTGTGCCAGGGTTGCCTGTTGGCTCGTCGCGCTCTGCCACGCATAAGAGGGGCGACCGAGTCAATAGCTGATGCGAGAGTGGCATTGTAGAAAGCAGTGGCGCTGTCTGTGTCATGGAGTGAGGATATGGCTGTCAGTGGTAGAACAGAGTCAGAGAGTGTGTGAGTGTCTAGATGTGCAAGGTTTTAGCGGGGGTGTGCTAGCTGCTGGAAATGGGTGACAGGTGAGGAGGACAGGGATGAGAAGGTGAGTAGATGGTGGTCAGATAGGGGTAGGGGGGAGGTTTTGAGGTTAGATAGGGAGCAGAGTCGGGTGAAGATGAGGTCTAGTGTGTGTCCGTCTGTGTGGGTGGCTGAGGAGGTCCGCTGAGTAAGTCCAAAGGATGAAGTAAGCGACAGGAGTTTTGATGCTGCTGACTGGCGAGTGTCAGTGGGGATGTTGAAATCGCCCATGATGATTGTGGGAATGTCAGCAGAGAGAAAGTAAAGAAGCCAGGTGGAGAATTGGTCGATAAAGGCAGTGATCGGGCACGGGGGTCGGTATATGACAGCCACTTGGAGGTTGGAGGGAGAGTAAATGCGAACAGAGTGGACTTCAAAAGAAGGGAGAATAAGGGAGGGAAGAGGAGGAGTAGGGCTAAAGGTGCAATTGTTAGAGAGGAGAAGACCCACTCCTCCACCATGTCTGTTTCCAGGGCGAGGCGTGTGGGTGAAGTGGAGGCCACCGTAACATAGTGCAGCAGGGGAGGCAGTGTCAGAGGGTGATAGCCATGTCTCTGTGATGGCCAGGAAGGAGAGATTGAGAGAGGTAAAGAGGTCGTGGACAAAATGGAGCTTGTTGCAGACAGAGCATGCATTCCACAGTTCTCCAGAGAGAGCGAGCAGCGGGGTGGGCGTCAGGGGGACCGGTTTTGCATAGGAGGGGTTGCGGTAGTTTGCAGCTGGTTTGGTGCGACAGGTGGGGGAGTTGGTGGAGGGTGCAAGCTGTGGGGGTCCAGGATTGGAAGATATGTCGCCAGCAGTGAGGAGAAGCAGAGAGAGGGAGAGCAGGTGGGAGAAAGAGAGTGTCCAGCTTGTTTTATGTTTTGGGAGGATTGATCTGAGGTTGAGGAGCAGGTCTGTAGATGAAGATAGGTGGGGAGGAAGGAGGGAAGGAGAGATGATGATTTGGTTAGAGGGTGCTGGGGTGTGGGGATAGCGAAGGAGAGTGAGGATTAGGGGGGCAAAAACAGTAAAAGCATATGTAAGCATGATGAAAGTGTAAGGGAGAATGAGAAAGAGAATACAAGTAGTAAATAGTTCTTTGTACCTTCTGGTCACTTCTGGCATATTTCATTTCTAGCCCCTTAAAAAGCGACCCTTTGAAAGCCAGACCGTCTGTCTATGCCAGACCTGGCTCTCTTGATTTATGGAGCTCTGGCTAGGACATGAGGCGGGTCAGGTGTGCAGAGGGGGAGGAGCCGCAGGGACACTGCTCAGGAAAGCATGGGTGGAGGGGGGAAGTAATTAGGACACAGAGGCTAAATTAATTAAGGAAACAGACAGCTAGGGACCAGTGTGTATTGGGATCAAAGGATTGAGCTTGGGAACATGCAGATTGGGAAAAACATACCGGGAGACAGACAAATACAGTTTTGAAAGACAGTCAGATGTGAAGCATGGACATTGCAGATGGGGTCAGATAACGTACTGGGAGACAGACAAATAGTACGAGTTGTACTTCTGAATGACAATATTCATTTTATGTAGACAGATGGAACGATGGATCTGATGCCGCGCTGCTACTGTTCCACCAGACGATGAAAGGACAATGAAAAATATTAAAAGCGTTTTTTATTTTGTCAGCGTGTTTCAAAGTATAACACTTCTTCATCAGGACAAACCATGGTGCAGTGGTTACCCGCTTTCAGAAGCGTCTAATTTACCTGTATGCCAAATTTGGTGCCAACTGGTCCTGTTGTTTGGCCATAAACTCAATGTTTGCATTCAGGTTTCATTATTTGATGAATATTTTGAGAACACTTTTGTATTATATTTTTGGGCGAGTAGGTCTTAGGGAACTGAAACCTGGTGTAAAACCTGCCGAAGTTCCTATTTTACCTGTGTGGCAAATTTAGGGCAGATTTGTCCAGTTGTTTTGCAGTAAATATTTGTGTTTGTGTTCCGTTTTTTGGCAAATGTCTAAATTTCTCGAGAATGTAGGTCTGAGAGAGCTGACTTCAGGTTTAAAACCTTCCGAACTGTATAATTTACAAAATTTCTGGCAGATTTGTCTAGTTGTTTGGCCGTGCACAAAGAACAGACATCAAACATATATATTTAGCATTATTTATACATGTAGTCTAATTCAATATGGGGTCTAGGACATTTTACACAGCTACTCTACTGTAAGCTTTTTGATTAGAGATCACTTTCTTTGTATGTTTATATTAACTTTATATATACACACACAACAAAAGTGATCTCTAGTCAAAAAGCTTACAGTAGAGTAGCTGTGCAAAATGTCCTAGACCCCATATTGATTTAGACTACATGTGTAAATAATTAAAAAAAAAAATAAAATAATATATACCGTATTTTTCGGACTATAAGATGCACTTTTTTCCTCCAAAATTTTAGAGGAAAGTTGGGGGTGCGTCTTATAGTCCGAATATAATATGGCTGCTGTGGGTGGTGGGGGTAGCAGCAGCTTGGGATCAGTGGAGCACAGGAGGCAGCAGCCGCCTGCTGCATCCTACACTGTGACCGCTGCTAAAGAAAATGAATATTCACTGCTGCCCACGCCCATGGGCGTGGAGAGCAATGAATATTCATTTTCCTTAATAGTGCGCACACTGCACGCACAGCGCGGCTCCTGCTGCCGCTCTGCGGTCTGTGTGCCCGCTATTAAAGCTCATGAATATTCACTACAATCCACTCTCATGGGTTGTAGTGAATATTCATGGTCTTTAATAGCGGGCACACAGACCTCCGGCCGCAGCAGGAGCCGCGCTGTGGGAACAGTGTGCGTGCTATTAGGGAGAATGAATGGTCACTACACCCCACGCACAGTCCCGGCGTGGGGAGCAGTGACAATTCTGGCACCGCACGTCACTGTGTGAGGGTGCATGGCAGGGATGCCATGCGTGGCGCACACAGTGAGAGAGTCAGCAGCAGAGCGGGACGCAGCGCTGGAGGAGAGAGGAGTGAGTATAATTCTTTATTTTTGTGTGTGCAGCGTGATGGGGATCAGGGGGTGCCAAGCATACCAGGATGGGGATCAGGGAGTGCCAAGCATACCAGGATGGAGTGGTGCCAAGCATATCAGGATGGGGATCAGGGGGTGCCATGCATACCAGGATGGAGTGGTGCCAAGCATACCAGGATGGGGATCAGGGGGTGCCATGCATACCAGAATGGGGATCAGGGGTGCCATGCAGACCAGGATAGGGATCATGGGTGCCATGCATACTAGGATGGGGATTAGGGGTGCCATGCATACCAGGAAGAGAGATGGGGATGAGGGGTGCCATGCATACCAGGATCGGCATCAAGGGGTGCCATGCATATCAGGATGGGGGATTGGGGTGGCATGCACACCAGGATGGGGATGGGGGGTGCCATGCATATTAGGATGGCTATGAGGGGTGCCATGCATATCAGGATGGGGATGAGGGGTGCCATATATACCAGGATGGGGGATAATGGAATTGGGGGACATTACCCCTATAACAGTGTCAGCAGCAGACCCCCCTCCCCCTTAACAGTGCATCATGAATACAATACGGTGTGTGTATATGTATATATATATATATATATATATATAAATATAATTTAACTTTATATCTACACACGTGGTCAAAATTGTTGGTACCCCTCATTTAATGAAAGAAAAACCCACAATGGTCACAGAAATAACTTGAATCTGACAAAAGTAATAATAAATTAAAAATCTATGAAAATGAACAAATGAAAGACAGACATTGCTTTTCAACCCTGCTTCCACAGAATTTAAAAAAAAATTAAACTCATGAAATAGGCCTGGACAGAAATGATGGTACCCCTGAAAATAATGTGACAAAAGGGACATGTAAAATCAAGTTGTGTCCACTAATTAGCATCACAGGTGTCTACAATCTTGTTATCAGTCAGTGGGCCTGTATATAGGGCTACAGAAACTCATTGTGCTGTTTGGTGACATGGTGTGTACCAAACTCAACATGGACCAGAGGAATCAAAGGAAAGAGTTTTCTGAGGAGATTAGAAAGACAATTATAGACAGGCATGTTAAAGGTAAAGGTTATAAGACCATCTCTAAGCAGCTTAATGTTCCTGTGACTACAGTTGCACATATTATTCAGATATTTAAGATCCATGGGACTGTAGCAAACCTCTCTGGACGTGGACGCAGGAGGAAAATTGATGACAAATCAAAGAGACAGATAATACGAATGGTAACAAAAGAGCCCAGGATAATTTCTAAAGAGATTAAAGGTGAACTTCAAGCTTAAGGAACATCAGTGTCAGTTCACACCATCCGTCGTTGCTTGATCCAAAGTGGACTTCATGGGACACGACCAAGGAGACCACCATTGTTGAAAAAAAAAAAAAAAAAAAAAGCCAGACTGGAATTTGCCAACCTACATGTTGACAAGCCACAAAGCTTCTGGGAGAATGTCCTATGGACAGATGAGACAAAAATGGAAGTTTTTGGCAAGGCACATCAGCTCTATGTTCACAGATGGAAAAATTAAGCATATCAAGAAAAGAACACTGTCCCTACTGTGAAACATGGAGAAGGCTCTTATGTCCTGGAGCTACTTTGCTACATATGGCACAGGGTGTCTTGAACATCTCTTGTGCTTCCGACACTTTATTGAACGACGCAATAGAGACATCTTCATTTCAGGTTTTTGAAATTGAGAAACTTACCTCTACTCCACAAGGTGGAGACAACAGGAGATGCTTACTTGATCGAGAAGCATTTTGTATGTACCATCTGAACACCTGTTATCCAAATGGTTTAAACTTATGGAGAGAACTACTTTTTCATTATAGCGAGTAAAATCATTCTAATATGTGCGATTTCTTTTGTCATATGATTTTTGTATGTAATTTTACGTGTATTTCTTGTTGATTATAATCAATTTTAAACATATATGTGAATCCATTTGTCATGTGACTTTTGTCCTACATGCTGATTGGTGGATAATTGTTGGATATATACCATGTGCATACTATTTGTAAACCAGTCTTGACAAAGAACGCAAGTCCCACGTTCGAAACGTGTTGTCCTGGCCATAGAACTTGACTGTGGAATCTGATTTTAAGAAATTTTTTCTACAATAAAAGAATTTTGGACTATTTATGAAGCTGGAATCCTCCTTCCTTTTATGTCTTGAATCTGTGCAGGGTACAATGAAATCTCAAGACTATCAAGGGATTCTAGAGAGAAATCTGCTGCCCAGTGTCAGAAAGCTTGGTCTCAGTCGCAGGTCATGGGTCTTGCAACAGGATAATGACCCAAAACACACAGCTAAAAACATCCAATAATGGCTAAGAGGAAAACACTGGATTATTCTGAAGTGGCCTTCTATGAGCCCTGACCTAAATCCTATTGAGCATCTTTGGAAAGAGCTGAAACATGCCGTCTGGAAAAGGCAACCTTCAAACACGAGACAGCTGGAGCAGTTTGCTCATGAGGAGTGCGCCAAAATACCTGTCAAGAGGTGCAGAAGTCTCATCGATAGTTTCAGGAATCGTTTGATTGCAGTGATTGCCTCAAAAGTATTCAACAAAATATTAAGTTAAGAAGAGTACCATCATTTCTGTCCAGGCCTATTTCATGAGTTTAATTTTTTTTTTAATTCTGTGGAAGCTGGGTTGAAAAGCAATGTCTGACTTTCATTTGTTCATTTTCAAGATTTTTAATTTATTATTACTTTTGTCAGATTCAAGTTATTTCTGTGACCATTGCGAGGGGTACCAACAATTTTGACCACGTGTGTATATATTTTAGTGTACTGTATGTTATCAGGGTTGTCTGGCACTTTTATATAGCTGACATCGCCATAGGATATATCGGCAATATCAGATCAGTGGGGGTACAAGGGGTACCAACAATTTTGACCACGTGTGTATATATCTATCTACAGATTATATATATATCTAGATATGGTTATGTGACCTGATGTACTCCTAGCGTGCATTTTGCGTATTCTTCTTCAAGGCTTCTGGTTTGGCTATTGTGCACTGTCAATTCAAGATAAATTGCTATAACCATTTAATGGTACCTTGAAATCTCATCTACTTGGCTATGCAGCAAATACACAATGTGAGCATAGCTTCATAATCATAATAGAGCTGACTGAAGCTGTTCTTTAACAGTTTTTTCGTTCATTTTAGAAAAAAACTCCATTATGATATAGGCAGCATGATGGACTTGGAGGGGGGAGGGGGGAGGTCCTGGGCTCAAATCGAAACTAAGTACAAAATCTGCAATAAGCTTGTATGTTCTCTCGTGTTTGCGTGGGTTTTCACCAGGTTCTCCGGTTTCCTCCCACACTCAAAAAGACATATTGATTGGGAATTTGGACTTTTAATCATTGTATATGTTAATAAATTAATAAAACTGCTATCTTCATATTAATTCTTGGTGGTCTATGACTCCATTGTTTCTCTGTGTAGGCATTACACACAAATGTCAGGCAGCCAGTAATGCAGCAAAAAAAATATACTCCTCAATATAAATACTTTGTAAGCATGGCTTACGTCTATGCACTTAAAGGGGTTGTGCCACTATAAAGAATACAGTTAACCAACCAGAAAAGGTGAAATAAATAGTTTTGTGATTTATAGTGATTCAAAATTATGCTTCATTCAAAAGATACCAAGCTTTTATTTTTTGAATTTTGCTCTCTGGCACCCCCTGGTGTTACTCCATTACGTCCGGGTAGTGGGTGATCAGCTGGTCGAGTTTGCTCCGTTCCTGTCATAAGAGTTCCCACCAGCAGCGTGCACAATGTATTCTCACAAGGCTCCCTGCTGTAAGCACAGAGTCTGTGATTCACCCCTTCCCCCTGCGCTCACAGCTGACCTCCGGGTGAGATACCTCCTCCCCCTGCGCTCAAAGCTGATCTCCGGGTGAGATACCTCCTCCCCCTGCGCTCACAGCTGATCTCCGGGTGAGATACCTCCTCCTCCTGCGCTCACAGCTGATCTCCGGGTGAGATACCTCCTCCACCTGCGCTCACAGCTGATCTCCGGGTGAGATACCTCCTCCCCCTGCGCTCAAAGCTGATCTCCGGGTGAGATACCTCCTCCCCCTGCACTCACAGCTGATCTCCGGGTGAGATACCTCCTCCCCCTGCGCTCACAGCTGATCTCTGGGTGAGATACCTCCTCCCCCTGCACTCACAGCTGATCTCCAGGTGAGATACCTCCTCCCTCTGCGCTCATCTCCGGGTGAGATACCTCCTCCCCCTGCGCTCACAGCTCATCTCCGGGTGAGATACCTCCTCCCCCTGCGCTCACAGCTGATCTCCGGGTGAGATACCTCCTCCCCCTGCACTCACAGCTCATCTCCGGGTGAGATACCTCCTCCCCCTGCGCTCACAGCTCATCTCCGGGTGAGAAACCTCCTCCCCCTGCACTCACAGCTGATCTCCGGGTGAGATACCTCCTCCCCCTGCATTCACAGCTGATCTCCGGGTGAGATACCTCCTCCCCCTGCGCTCACAGCTGATCTCCGGGTGAGATACCTCCTCCCCCTGCACTCACAGCTGATCTCCAGGTGAGATACCTCCTCCCTCTGCGCTCAAAGCTCATCTCCGGGTGAGATACCTCCTCCCCCTGCGCTCACAGCTCATCTCCGGGTGAGATACCTCCTCCCCCTGCGCTCACAGCTGATCTCCGAGTGAGATACCTCCTCCCCCTGCGCTCAAAGCTGATCTCCGGGTGAGATACCTCCTCCCCCTGCGCTCACAGCTGATCTCCGGGTGAGATACCTCCTCCTCCTGCGCTCACAGCTGATCTCCGGGTGAGATACCTCCTCCCCCTGCGCTCACAGCTGATCTCCGGGTGAGATACCTCCTCCCCCTGCGCTCAAAGCTGATCTCCGGGTGAGATACCTCCTCCCCCTGCACTCACAGCTGATCTCCGGGTGAGATACCTCCTCCCCCTGCGCTCACAGCTGATCTCCGGGTGAGATACCTCCTCCCCCTGCACTCACAGCTGATCTCCAGGTGAGATACCTCCTCCCTCTGCGCTCATCTCCGGGTGAGATACCTCCTCCCCCTGCGCTCACAGCTCATCTCCGGGTGAGATACCTCCTCCCCCTGCGCTCACAGCTGATCTCCGGGTGAGATACCTCCTCCCCCTGCACTCACAGCTCATCTCCGGGTGAGATACCTCCTCCCCCTGCGCTCACAGCTCATCTCCGGGTGAGATACCTCCTCCCCCTGCACTCACAGCTGATCTCCGGGTGAGATACCTCCTCCCCCTGCACTCACAGCTGATCTCCGGGTGAGATACCTCCTCCCCCTGCGCTCACAGCTGATCTCCGGGTGAGATACCTCCTCCCCCTGCACTCACAGCTGATCTCCAGGTGAGATACCTCCTCCCTCTGCGCTCAAAGCTCATCTCCGGGTGAGATACCTCCTCCCCCTGCGCTCACAGCTCATCTCCGGGTGAGATACCTCCTCCCCCTGCGCTCACAGCTGATCTCCGGGTGAGATACCTCCTCCCCCTGCGCTCACAGCTCATCTCCGGGTGAAATACCTCCTCCCCCTGCGCTCACAGCTTATCTCCGGGTGAGATACCTCCTCCCCCTGCACTCACAGCTGATCTCCGGGTGAGATACCTCCTCCCCCTGCGCTCACAGCTGATCTCCGGGTGAGATACCTCCTCCCCCTGCGCTCACAGCTGATCTCCGGGTGAGATACCTCCTCCCCCTGTGCTCACAGCTGATCTCCGGGTGAGATATCTCCTCCCCCTGCGCTCACAGCTGATCTCCGGGTGAGATACCTCCTCCCCCTGCGCTCACAGCTGATCTCCAGGTGAGATACCTCCTCCCCCTGCGCTCACTGCTGATCTCCGGGTGAGACACAGCCTCTCCCTGCGCTCACAGCTGATCTCCGGGTGAGATACCTCCTCCCCCTCCTGCGCTCACAGCTGATCTCCGGGTGAGATACCTCCTCCCCCTGCACTCACAGCTGATCTCCGGGTGAGACACCCCCTCCCCCTGCGCTCACAGCTGATCTCCGGGTGAGATACCTCCTCCCCCTGCACTCACAGCTGATCTCCGGGTGAGACACCCCCTCCCCCTGCGCTCACAGCTGATCTCCGGGTGAGATACCTCCTCCCCCTCCTGCGCTCACAGCTAATCTCCGGGTGAGATACCTCCTCCCCCTCCTGCGCTCACAGCTGATCTCCAGGTGAGATACCTCCTCCCCCTGCACTCACTGCTGATCTCCGGGTGAGATACCCCCTCCCCCTGCGCTCACAGCTGATCTCCAGGTGAGATACCCCCTCCCCTCACAGCTGATCTCCGGGTGAGATACCTCCTCCCCCTGCGCTCACAGCTGATCTCCGGGTGAGATACCTCCTCCCCCTCCTGCGCTCACAGCTGATCTCCGGGAGAGATACCTCCTCCCCCTGCGCTCACAGCTGATCTCCGGGTGAGATACCTCCTCCCCCTGCGCTCACAGCTGATCTCCGGGTGAGATACCTCCTCCCCCTGCGCGCACAGCTGATCTACGGGTGAGATACCTCCTCCCCCTGCGCTCACAGCTGATCTCCGGGTGAGATCCCCCCCCACCCTGCACTCACAGCTGATCTCCGGGTGAGATACCTCCTCCCCCTGCGCTCACAGCTGATCTCCGGGTGAGATACCTCCTCCCCCTGCGCTCACAGCTGATCTCCGGGTGAGATACCTCCTCCCCCTGCGCTCACAGCTAATCTCCGGGTGAGATACCGCCTCCCCCTGCGCTCACAGCTGATCTCCGGGTGAGATACCGCCTCCCCCTGTGCTCACAGCTGATCTCCGGGTGAGATACCTCCTCCCCCTGCGCTCACAGCTGATCTCCGGGTGAGATACCTCCTCCCCCTGCGCTCACAGCTGATCTCCGGGTGAGATACCTCCTCCCCCTGCGCTCACAGCTGATCTCCGGGTGAGATACCTCCTTCCCCTCCTGCGCTCACAGCTGATCTCCGGGAGAGATACCTCCTCCCCCTGCGCTCACAGCTGATCTCCGGGTGAGATACCTCCTCCCCCTGCGCTCACAGCTGATCTCCGGGTGAGATACCTCCTCCCCCTGCGCGCACAGCTGATCTCCGGGTGAGATGCCTCCTCCCCCTGCGCTCACAGCTGATCTCCGGGTGAGATACCTCCCCACCCTGCGCTCATAGCTGATCTCCGGGTGAGATACCTCCCCCCCTGCGCTCACAGCTGATCTCCGGGTGAGATACCTCACCCCCCTGCGCTCACAGCTGATCTGCGGGTGAGATACCTCCTCCCCCTGCGCTCACAGCTAATCTCCGGGTGAGATACCGCCTCCCCCTGCACTCACAGCTGATCAACGAGGGAGATACCTCCCCCCCCTGCGCTCACAGCTGATCTCCGGGTGAGATCCCCCCCCCTGCGCTCACAGCTGATCTCCAGGTGAGATACCTCCTCCCCCTGCGCTCACAGCTGATCTCCGGGTGAGATACCTCCTCCCCCAGCGCTCACAGCTGATCTCCGGGTGAGATACCCCCCCCCCCTGCACTCACAGCTGATCTCCGGGTGAGATACCTCCTCCCCCTGCGCTCACAGCTCATCTCCGAGTGAGATACCTCCTCCTCCCCCTGCGCTCACAGCTGATCTCCGGGAGAGATACCTCCTCCCCCTGCGCTCACAGCTGATCTCCGGGTGAGATACCTCCTCCTCCTGCGCTCACAGCTGATCTCCGGGTGAGATACCGCCTCCCCCTGCGCTCACAGCTGATCTCCGGGTGAGATACCTCCTCCCCCTCCTGCGCTCACAGCTGATCTCCGGGTGAAATACCTCCTCCCCTCCCTGCGCTCACAGCTGATCTCCGGGTGAGATACCTCCTCCCCCTGCGCTCACAGCTGATCTCCGGGTGAGATACCGCCTCCCCCTGCGCTCACAGCTGATCTCCGGGTGAGATACCTCCTCCCTCTCCTGCGCTCACAGCTGATCTCCGGGTGAGATACCTCCTCCCCCTGCGCTCACAGCTGATCTCCGGGTGAGATACCTCCTCCCCCAGCGCTCACAGCTGATCTCCGGGTGAGATACCCCCCCCCCTGCACTCACAGCTGATCTCCGGGTGAGATACCTCCTCCCCCTGCGCTCACAGCTCATCTCCGAGTGAGATACCTCCTCCTCCCCCTGCGCTCACAGCTGATCTCCGGGAGAGATACCTCCTCCCCCTGCGCTCACAGCTGATCTCCGGGTGAGATACCTCCTCCCCCTGCGCTCACAGCTCATCTCCGAGTGAGATACCTCCTCCTCCCCCTGCGCTCACAGCTGATCTCCGGGAGAGATACCTCCTCCCCCTGCGCTCACAGCTGATCTCCGGGTGAGATACCTCCTCCTCCTGCGCTCACAGCTGATCTCCGGGTGAGATACCGCCTCCCCCTGCGCTCACAGCTGATCTCCGGGTGAGATACCTCCTCCCCCTCCTGCGCTCACAGCTGATCTCCGGGTGAAATACCTCCTCCCCCTCCTGCGCTCACAGCTGATCTCCGGGTGAGATACCTCCTCCCCCAGCGCTCACAGCTGATCTCCGGGTGAGATACCCCCCCCCCCCCTGCACTCACAGCTGATCTCCGGGTGAGATACCTCCTCCCCCTGCGCTCACAGCTCATCTCCGAGTGAGATACCTCCTCCTCCCCCTGCGCTCACAGCTGATCTCCGGGAGAGATACCTCCTCCCCCTGCGCTCACAGCTGATCTCCGGGTGAGATACCTCCTCCTCCTGCGCTCACAGCTGATCTCCGGGTGAGATACCGCCTCCCCCTGCGCTCACAGCTGATCTCCGGGTGAGATACCTCCTCCCCCTCCTGCGCTCACAGCTGATCTCCGGGTGAAATACCTCCTCCCCTCCCTGCGCTCACAGCTGATCTCCGGGTGAGATACCTCCTCCCCCTGCGCTCACAGCTGATCTCCGGGTGAGATACCGCCTCCCCCTGCGCTCACAGCTGATCTCCGGGTGAGATACCTCCTCCCTCTCCTGCGCTCACAGCTGATCTCCGGGTGAGATACCTCCTCCCCCCCCTGCGCTCACAGCTGATCTCCGGGTGAGCTACCCCCCCCCCTGCGCTCACAGCTGATCTCCGGATGAGATACCTCCTCCCCCTCCTGCGCTCACAGCTGATCTCCGGGTGAGATACCTCCTCCCCCTCCTGCGCTCACAGCTGATCTCCGGGTGAGATACCTCCTCCCCCTGCGCTCACAGCTGATCTCCGGGTGAGATACCTCCTCCCCCTGCGCTCACAGCTGATCTCCGGGTGAGATACCTCCTCCCCCTGCGCTCACAGCTGATCTCCGGGTGAGATACCGCCTCCCCCTGCGCTCACAGCTGATCTCCGGGTGAGATACCGCCTCCCCCTGCGCTCACAGCTGATCTCCGGGTGAGATACCTCCTCCCCCTGCGCTCACAGCTGATCTCCGGGTGAGATACCTCCTCCCCCTGCGCTCACAGCTGATCTCCGGGTGAGATACCGCCTCCCCCTGCGCTCACAGCTGATCTCCGGGTGAGATACCGCCTCCCCCTGCGCTCACAGCTGATCTCCGGGTGAGATACCTCCTCCCCCTGCGCTCACAGCTGATCTCCGGGTGAGATACCTCCTCCCCCTCCTGCGCTCACAGCTGATCTCCGGGTGAGCTACCCCCCCCCCCCTGCGCTCACAGCTGATCTCCGGGTGAGATACCTCCTCCCCCTCCTGCGCTCACAGCTGATCTCCGGGTGAGATACCTCCTCCCCCCTCCTGCGCTCACAGCTGATCTCCGGGTGAGATACCTCCTCCCCCTGTGCTCACAGCTGATCTCCGGGTGAGATACCTCCTCCCCCTGCGCTCACAGCTGATCTCCGGGTGAGATACCTCCTCCCCCTCCTGCGCTCACAGCTGATCTCCGGGTGAGATACCTCCTCCCCCCCCCTGCGCTCACAGCTGATCTCCGGGTGAGATACCTCCTCCCCCTGCGCTCACAGCTGATCTCCGGGTGAGATACCGCCTCCCCCTGCGCTCACAGCTGATCTCCGGGTGAGATACCTCCTCCCCCTCCTGCGCTCACAGCTGATCTCCGGGTGAGATAACCCCCCCCCCCCCTGCGCTCACAGCTGATCTCCGGGTGAGATACCTCCTCCCCCTGCGCTCACAGCTCATCTCCGGGTGAGATCCCCCCCCCTGCACTCACAGCTGATCTCCGGGTGAGATACCTCCTCCCCCTCCTGCGCTCACAGCTGATCTCCGGGTGAGATAACCCCCCCCCCCCTGCGCTCACAGCTGATCTCCGGGTGAGATACCTCCTCCCCCTGCGCTCACAGCTGATCTCCGGGTGAGATACCCCCTTTATGGTGGCACAACCCCTTTAACAGTGTAATTGCGTGTTGTCCACCGTGAACGAGACAAGTTTTATAGAGTCATCTGTAGTGTTATGCCTGCTAAGTAGGCTAATGTGTACTCAAAAAAAAAAAAAAAGGGTTCAGTAAACAAACTGAGACGATAACAAAATATTTACTTAATCAATTTATTCTAAATATCTAACATACATGCATTAAAGCCATGCGCTTGTAATTGGAATTCAGACCCCATTTGTTCTGTAAATATTAAAGTGGTATAAACACCTCTGACACCGAGCCTAAAATACAAAAAGGTTCAGTAGAGTAGAATAAAAGAAATCATTCACACATCCACTATTGATAGGGACATTTTAGAAAGGCAACCATACAACCTAGCAATAAAGGTCAGTTCAACTGTTCCAAATCTTTCCACCACTCTTCATGTGTAAAATAATGCAAAAACATCAATATCTGGTTGGATCAGAGAAGTCCTTCTTATAAATACAGTATTTAGTAACCAGTAAACTAATTCAAATGAAAAAATAAAAATGTGTTCTTTTACTCTGAATCAACCTTACATCATATTTTACGTTTATTCAGATATTTAGTGCTTTCGATTATCTTGCATGTCTTTCAGAATTGATAAAGGCAAAAAAAGAGGATGTCAGGCTATACCAAGAAATTTTATTTAAAGTACTACAGACAAAATGAATTAATTTATAGATATCTCGTTCATCATTAGAAACATGTTGAACATGATGGTTGTGCAGACATTGTAGCAAGGAGTGCTTTTCGGGAATGACTTTCCTACTCTCAGAACTTTAAGCATATTCCATGCTGCACTTCACTGATCCTATAAAGAAATATTAACCAGTTTTGTAAACAATTTAATGTATGAGCATTATCAGGTCATATCTGACTTTAGAAAAATATCAGGTTTTAAATAATGCTCTTAAGAGGGTTAAAACGGAAGTCATTATTGGCATGTTTTTCACAAGACCAGAGGTATCACAGCACATGTGGAATCACTGGATAGAGCCCAAGAAGAACATGGTATCATCATTCTCTGCCTGCTGTAAGCAGTTTCAGGGCTTTCTGAAGGTTCTCTACTGCAGTGTTCACATCTTCATACTGTAAAGCGCTACCAGCGTATTTGCAGTATTTCTGGGCCCTGGCAAAGTCTTCAGGAGTCAATCGGGTTCCACCTAGAAATAGACAGAATATACATTAAAAGTAATAATGTTCTTGATTTGTACCATATTACCTCAAAGCTGTAGATATCCAATAAAACATAAAATATAACATGTATAAGTCATATGTAACTTTTACTATACAGCATTTTGTTTGTTCTCCTTAAAAGGTCCAAATTTGTGTGCCAACTCATTTCTTGACATACCCTATTTTTCACTTTGTAAGACATTTTCCCCCCAGATTTGGGGGGAAAATAGGGGTGCGTTTTATAATGCGAATATACCTTACCGGCTGCGGTGGAGCGAGGTCCCAGGTTCGCTGCTAGCGGCGGCGTGAGTAGGGCGATGCTGCGGGCCTCACGCTGGGAGGAGGGGGTGTTTGGATGTGCGACGCTGTGGGTGTTCGATAGTGCTGGAGCTCCGGTGGCGACATTTGAGAAAGCCCGGAGCCCCCGCACTTACATGGTATACAGTGTGGTGGACTCCGGGAAAATGGCCGCCGTGAGTGGCACATGCGCAGATTGAGATCCTGGCACAGAGATCTCGTCTCCAGAGGGTTTCACAAAATGTCGGCACAGCCCCCGCACCGCCGAACACCCACAACATCCCCTCGTACCTCCGAACATCCGCTCCACCCAGCCTGAGGCCCACAGAATTGCCCCACTCATGCCATGCCCAGCTTCCTGCAGCAACGACTCTGCTCCACCGCACCCCCAGTAAGACACTGACTAGAAGACGCACCACAATTTTATTAAAAACATTTTTGTCCCAAAATTTGGGGTGCATCTTATATTCCGCAAAATCCGGTATCT